>NC_133618.1:397494362-397794362 GCF_048593235.1 Sminthopsis crassicaudata
CCAGCTATGATCAGGCCTTGGCTCTGGTGGAGTCGTATAAGAAGGTACCCAAGCTACAGAAGATAATTCAAGATGTCATCACTGCACTGGTGTGAGTTGAAACACTAGGGAGGGTTGGGTAAGAGATAGAAGAAGCTAGAAGTCAATTTAAAATTTTTGTGTCATCTATTAAGACCTCTGTCAAGATAACTGGTTATCCAAATGTCTTCCATTCTGGTCATATCATAACTGAAAGATACTGTCTAGTTCTGAGTAGTACATTTGAAAGGGAAATTAACAAGTTAGAATCTCTAAGGAATTAGAGATTTTTAGTTTGGAGAAGACTTGGGGAGAATATTTGAAGCATATCCTAAAGAAAAAGGATTGTATTTGTTCTATTTGACTCTAGAGAAAGCATCCTGGTAGAAGTTATTTGGAATAATTTGAGGCTGTAACAATTACCTGAGTTTTTTGACAATGGAAGGCGTTGTTATGTTCCTAGAGATATTCAAGCAGAGGTTGGTTGACTTCCTGTTGTAGTAAGAGATTCCTGCATTAGTGGGGAGGGAAAGGAAGAGATGACCTCCAAACACTGTTTTGGTTCTGAGATTGTACACTGCTAGCTAAGCCACAGTCTTTGGGGAGTTCATAATGATTACTACATGGTCAGAAGCATATGTGGGCAGAGCTGTGAAAAGTTTATAAAAGTTGCAATAATGACACATATGAATTTCTAAAAATCACCATGCTCTCTCTGCAAGTTCTCACAAAGAAAACCACAAGGCTTATTAATAAAATAATGTTGAAGGTCCAACACTCAAAAACTGCATCAGTGATGCATTTAAAAAAAAAATACTTATTAAAACAACTACCCAGTTTTATATGTGTGAAATTGCTTAAAAATGTATAAATACCATAATATATAGTGGCATTTATGGCCTCAGGCTGTGCTGCTCAGCTAGTGTCTTAACCCTTGGACTCTTGAAAATTGGGCAGGCCCTACTCTGGACGTTAGCAGACAGTGAGAGGGGGTTGTACCAGTCTTCCTCCCTCCCACAGCTCCTATTGTATTAGAAGATGTATAATAAGGCAATTTATTTTGAAAAGGATCCAAAGTTTGCTCGTGAAAGTGGGTCTTGGAAGGGTTACAGCTTGTGAGTTATTATGTAGTGGTTCTGTGTTCTCTTGATGTTTCTTGAGAATGAAATAAGATTTATGTTATGCTCGTGTCTTTCACTAATATATGAATCACTCTAGAAAAATTGTTTTCAGAACAAGTGTAGCAGAACTGAATTATATTGTATTAAGATATTTGCATTTATTTATA
The DNA here is from genome assembly GCF_048593235.1 of Sminthopsis crassicaudata. Taxonomy (NCBI): domain Eukaryota; kingdom Metazoa; phylum Chordata; class Mammalia; order Dasyuromorphia; family Dasyuridae; genus Sminthopsis; species Sminthopsis crassicaudata. Next base: position 397,495,669 of record NC_133618.1, read on the forward strand.
TTAAATTGTATATATATGTGTGTATATGATTTATTTGAACTTGTGATGTCACTGGTATGGGAAACTACCAGTACACAAATTCCCTTTTCTGATAGAATTTGCCAGATTATGTTTAACTTTATGGTCTTAGAATTGAGCCCAGCACTAAGATGTTAAATGTCTATGATCATTCATCTAGTAAGTGTCACCAAGACAGGATTTGAACCCGTCTCCTTAAAGTTGGCCTATTCACTTTATCATCTTATTTCTTAAAGCATAGTTCTTCCCTGAGAGTCTACATTCATTCTAGGGCAGAGGATAATTAAGATCAAAAAAGGCAATGAAATATTATTTGCTGGTTAACCAACTGTCCATAGGTTGTAATGAAGACAACAACATATGGATATGAATTCGTTTTCCTGATTTTGGGCTTTTGACTTTTAGCTGCTTTTGACATTTCTGTTAAAAGGACTCACAGAGTGTTCAAATCCTTAATTTTAGCTTCAGAATCAAACATTTTTATCTATTAAGCTGTATGTCTCCAGTATTGCATGATTCCTCACTCCCCCAAAGTATATATGACTACACAATTTTATTGATAATTCTTTTGATTAGGAAGAGTTACATATAATTAAGTTAACTGTTCATATTCCCATAGCCCTGGGACTAGGTAAAATAGATTAGATAAATAGATTTGGGAATCATTTACATTGAGACAGTAATTAAAAACCAACAACTATTGAAAGGAAAATTAAAGTCTCTGGACTGAGCTTTGTGGGAAACTGAGGGAAATGATTATTTCTCTTTTGCATTTAAAACTAATTATTGAAGTAGGGCCAAAGTTTTTCCCCTTTTCTATTTTCTCATCCAGAAATCAACCAGTAGTAGTAAATCTTGGGTAAAGACTCACCCAGATTAAGATTTAATCAAAAACAGTAAAAGAAATTCTAAGTTTAGGCCAATAGATGGATTGCTGCTCTTCTATCTACTCAGGTCTAGGAAAAATGTGGATTCTCCCTTTTTTTGGGTAATAGAGAAATTGAAAAAAAAATTTTGACCAAGATTTGGGTGATACAAGTCATATATCCTCAAGACTTTTATTAGATTGAGCCCACATCTCATAATAACCATTTTCTTACTAATTGTTAACCAATCAAAATTGTTTGCCACCCTCAAAAACACCACCTTTCCAGGATTAATAAGTGTTGAGTGGGTTCTATAAGGGTTTTTGACACTTGAGAGTGCTACTGACCTCTTTTATTAATAAAATACTAGCATTGTTGATAAAATGACTACCTAGAAACTATCTCTCGAACTTTGTAAATGTCATAACACCATGGTTAGAAGTGAGACATAGATGTTAATCTGGCAGGGGTAGCTGTGAAGGAATGGTTAAACGGTAGGTGAAGAAAAGAGATGTGTCATGATGGAGAGAATATTCAGGAGGAAGGACTAGTGAAGAAGAACCAGGAATGAGAAAAAAGTCATTGGACAGAGAAATTCACAGATTGTTGGTAATCTAGAAGAGAATAATTTTGATCCAAAGATAAGAGTGATTAGGTAGGAAGCTAGACTGCCGAGGAGGAGAGGAAGTAGAAGAAATGACTGTAGGAAGAATGTGACTATGAATTGGAGAACACAGGAAGAGCTGCTGGTCTTGGCAAGGAGAAGGAACACCTGCTTATCAGTGACTAAATCAAAGGAGAAAATGAGGGTGATTCAATGGGATTTTGAGGTTCAGGATAAGGAAGGAGAGAGGAAGTACACAACAGATGTCCCCTATTTTCTCAGTGAAGTAGGAGGTAAAATCATCTGCTAACCATTAGAGGGGGCGGTGGTAGGAGACTTGAGGAAGAAGAGAAATTTTAGAACAGCCAGTGTGGGCAATGCAATGAATCAAATAAGGAAGGATAAAAGTATTGCTGTAAAGCATTGAGGACCCAATCACTTTGACCTTCTTTAGTGGTCTTACCCAGAAGGAGGAGTATATAAGGCCAATAGTAGTGCCATAACCAGAGTATATTGAAGTCACCTTGAACTTGCTCTCAAGAGCTGATTTTTAAATATGAACATTTGTACCTTAGAAATAGGCAAACACTACAAGTCAGGACTGAATTTGTTTTCTTGATTGTTGGCTTAATAAAGTGATGGAGAATATTATAATAATGCAGAGTAGCCTTGAAAGTGTATTGTAGGTACATTTTCTTCTGAAAAGTTTGTTAAACATTTTGCCAGCACATCTCCCAGGGAGAGGATAACCCAGGTTCAGGGTTTTCTTCTACTACATCCTCACTGACGGGGTGAAAGCTATATTTCAAAATAAATGGTTTTCTTTGTAATCTTATGTGTGTTTTAGCTTTTTATCATTTAAAAACATCCTTGGGCTTTCCCATTCTGCCAAAGGGATTCGTGACCCAAAAAAAGTTTAAAGGATCCCTTATGTGATTCAATCTCCTCATTTTATAAATAGGGAAAAAAAATGAGGTCCAGAGAGAATAAATGTCTTTCCCAGGATTACTCGGGGAGTTAGTGACAGAGCTGGGGGTTAAAACATCAATTTCTGATTCCTAATCCCCATTTCTTTTTGCAATCCAAATCCATCTGACTAATTTGTCCCTTCTCCATTTCCCCCTAGGCCACAGGCAGGAGCCTCGGGCCTTACTTTCCTGCTGGTGATGCCGGTGCAGAGGGTGACCAGATATCCACTCCTGCTACAGAAGATCCTGGAGAATACGCCACCCGATGACCAGGCCTATGAGGCTTTGCAGAGGGCTACCAGAGCCATGCAAGAGGTCAATTCCAACATCAATGAGTATAAGAGGCGTAAGGAAATTGGTAAGGATCTTGGTCGGTTGGGAAAGACCCTCAGACTTCCAGATTATCTGTATCCTGGCATTTGAAAAATAGAAGTTGTTACTATTACTGCTTCCAAAGAAACTGAATTTTAAGGAGGTAATATGACCCACTAAAGACAGAAAATTTCTCCAGTACACAGAAGCCCAATATTAACAATTATGATTACAATACTTTAGGGTTTATAAAATACTTTGTTTATGACAACCCAATGAAATAGGTAGTGAGAACTTTTTTATTTTTATTTTATAGATGAAAAAGCAAAGACCTAGAATGGCTGGTTGACTTGTCAAAGACCACGTGGCGAGTAGGAATAGGGATTCAAACACCCCCCAGGTCTTATGACCCCAAGACTGTCTGAGAACAGCATGCATTGTTGACTACAGCATGTGGCTTCTCAACACTGGAAGCCCCATCATCCTTCTATGGGCCAGGAACCTCAGCTCTTTGTTTTTCTTGTCTTTATGGCCTTTCTTCACAATTGTGTTCTGTTACGTACAGTGACCCAAAACTGCCCTACACCAGACTTCTCAGGGAAAATCTTGTTCTCTCATGTATCCTTTCCCTCCTGCTCTGTTCCTTACTCCCCCACAGCCACGAAATACAACAAGTTGGAGCATCTGACAGTCAGGGAGAGGTTGGCCCGGATTAATACACACTCTATCTCCAAGAAGACTCTGCGTTTAAGTCAATTGTTCAAGCAAGAAGCTGGGATTGTGACCAGGGTGAGAGTCTTTTGTTACTTATATCTCCTGAACCTTGCAGTCCTGGGCCCTACAAGGGGGATGTTCTGATAGATGTGTAACTAAGAATTATTTTTATCTAGGGCAGAAGCAGTTGGAGGAGATCACGGATAGTTGGGATAGAAATGGTGGTTTAGTCAGGAATGAAGTGGCAGTATTGCCCCTTTCCCTGTCCTCTCACCCTTTCTCTTATCTTTACCTGGGGGTCTACCTTCCCCCACACTTCATGGGTATAAGCCCTAGCATGAGGACGTTTTTAAGACCAATGGGGAGGAAGCATTCCTTTCTGAGGGGCACTACCTCTTAGATATTATTGGCACCTGTGGCAAAGCCAGACCAAACACCCCAGGTATGACTGCAGGAAGGAGACTCAGAGCTTGTGAGTATCCCGGGAATGTCACTTGTCCCACAAGTAATTATCATTCACTTTTCTATAGCATGTTCATGTTTACCAAATATTTTGTTCATAATAATCCTGTGAATTAGATGGCACAAGTATTTATTCTCTCTATTTTATAGGCAAAGTACCTGAGGCTCATATCAGTAATGGAAGCCCAAGAGCAAATACTTAAGTAGTGTGGAGCTAGGTGTTGAATTCGGGTCTACTACTTCTAAGACCAATGTTCCTTCCATTATATCCCATTACCTCTCATCATAAAAAGCTCAGTTGTGCCTCTTATGGATTAGAGAGCATAAATTTCAATTGTTCTGATCTCTTTTGTCACCTAAATGTGTGAAAAGTGTTAAGTATTCTAGAATGTGAAAAGTTTAGCTAAGCAAAATCAGTATATATTTGTTAATTGCCTACTATGGGCAAGGCTACTCTCAAGTGCTTAGGATATAGAATCAAAAATTAAATTATTCCTAATGAGTTTACATTTTACTGGAAAGAAAGAAGGAAAAAGATAGTGTGATGGGGCAATTGAGGGTGACTGAGTATTGGTGCTGTAATGGGATTAGAGATGAAGCTGAAGAAGATGTGGAAAGGCCATAGTTCCACATAAATCCATATGTAGCACTAAAATTAAAGAGCAATACATAATTTAATAGCAACTGAAGCAAAGAATTTCCTCTTTCATCAAGTCCCAAAAAATCTAAATAAATGAATCTGGGAGAGGAAAACCCTCAGATTTCTGGGCAAAGCAGAAATGACTGTTATTTACATTCAATCTGAGTCAGTCAGGATCTAAATGATTATATGGGCTTGATCTAGGACTTATTGGTGGCTAATTAGAATCAGATTGGTTTTGGTTTAAGATATGGTCCTTAAGAATGAAATCTAGCCAGTAAACCCCAAGATACCTTGGGAGGGTTCAGAGGTGAAAAAGAAGAAATAATTCTTTTACAGCATATGTAGGTAAGGATATGATACCCTATATTGCCGGAGGACTCTTACTGTTCTCTCTGTGTGTCATATGGTTTTATTACTCTGTGTCTTTGCTTAGACTGATCCCCTTGTTGAAGTTTTAGCTGTCCTTCAAGGTCCAACTCAGATCTCTGTCCCTCCAGAAAGTTTTCCCTGACCCCTGACTTTTTAAGCTGCTCTTATGCAGTTGTAATGCAATGTATGCAATGTAACCTTTGTTAAGTTCCATAAGATTAAGGATTGTCTTTTCCAAACTTTGTATTTTTCCATAATATAGTATACTGTACATTTGTTGTTTGTTCATATCATGACCCCTTAGGCCATACTATTTGTGGGGTTTTCTTAGTAAGAATACTACAGTAGTTTGTTGTTTCCTTCCTTAGATATTAACACTTAAACAAGTGAAATGACTTACCAGGGCCACCTAGTTAGTGAATTTAAACTCAAGTCTTCTTGCTTTTAGACCCAGCACTCTACCTGCTGAGGCATCTAGCTGTCCCATTTACTTCATAAAGTAAGAGTAATAATACTTATAATTTCTATCTCACTGATTGCTGTAAAGCTCAAATGAAGTAGTGTGTGTAAAATGCTCTGCAAAATTTCAAAGCATGATTCAACCATTAATTTTTTATTATTATTAATCTTGAAATTTAACTTTTATTACTTGGATTTTAGACTGAAGACAGGGAGTTTGATGACTTGGAAGAGAAGTTCCACTGGGTGGCATTGTGTGTGAATGAACTGAAAAGCAATGTGGCATCTTACCTGGAGAATTTGGAGGTAACTGTTCTATGTGCCAAAAGAGAGCCCCATACAGTATTCAGCTTATAGGTAAGGCAAGTGACAGAAGGTGAATACTCAGGAACTGCACAGTCCTGTAAAATAGTGTCGGGGCTTGCAAAATGAAGAGGCATACCAATAGCAACAAAAAATCCAGTTGCTGTTTTTAAAGCTATGTTGAGAACAATAAGAGACTCCAAGGTGGAGTAGGACCCTTGCTTAAGGTTAACAGATTAATGATGTCAGAGAAAGGAGAGAATGACTTAATTCTTATTCTGCTTGTTTTCTTTGCTGAGAAGAAAAATCTTTTCACCTGAACAGGAAAGAATGAAAATGATTGATAGGGAATGGAAGCCAAAGATAAATGAGATGTTAAAAGTAACTAGTTAATCTCTAGAGTTCAAATCACTTGGCCCTGCCTCAGGTACAAGTTGGCTCAGATGTCCTTTCTAATTCTCAGATTCTGTGATGTCCCTGATGAGCCCTGATCAGGTACAGATTGGACTTGGAGCTGCTGTCTAGCTCTTAGCCTCTGTGTGTAAAGTGCTAGCTTTAACCATGACCATCAACCAGCAAGTGCTTGAGCCAACTAGTACCCTTTAAACAAAGAATACTATTGGCTTTCTTGGCTCAAGTTTTGAGGCCATTTTAGAATCTCTTGTCCTGTCTCAATTGGTGAGCAGATTCAAATTGGCACAGACTCAAGGAAATTACTCTGGTTAATAGCTGTCCTTGAGGAATCCTGATGAAGCCCTGACAAGAGTCATTTATATGTCTTTCTCATCATTCATTTCTGTTGTTTTTCCTTTAATCTTTGTCCCCAATGCCGACAAATTCCAGAGGGGAGGATGCCCATGGCCCTTTTCCAGCTCATATCTGTGGATTTTCATTATCTTGTGTTATGTCCCTTATTCTGGCCCAGACTTTCCTCAGGATCAAACCTCATGAATGTGATCTGGAGATGGAAGGTGGACCTGTGCAGCAGTATTGCTGCCTTACGAGAAATCTGCACCTTCTGGTCTTCTTGGAATTTGTAAGTTCCCTTGTTTCTTTCTCTGATACATGATGGAGCCTGTGGATTAAGGATATAAGTATTCTTAAGGTCAAGTACAAGATTGGCCTGAGCCTCCAGGATGGAAAGAGATTTCTGGAGCATTTTAGACAAAGTATCTGTGGTAGGAAAGACAGGAGGATAATTTCCTTAGTTCCTCCTTGACTTCTTGATCTTGGTCCTTTTCGTTTGGATCTGGAACAGAACTCTTTCTACCCTGTAGGAAAACATACATGCAAAAGAAAGATGATTCCTGCCTTTGGGAGCTTACATCCTTTTTTTTTTTTTTTTTTTTTTAATAATATTTTATTTTTCAAATACATGTAAAGATAGTCTTCAACTTTTTTTTTTTTTTTTTTTTGCTGAAGGAATTGGGGTTAAGTGACTTGCCCAGGGTCACACAGCTAGAAAGTGCTAAGTGTCTGAGGCCAGATTTGAACTTGGGTCCTCCTGAATTCAAGGCTGGTGCCCTATTCACCTCATCAACTAGCTAACTCTCAACATTCATTTTTATAAAACTTTGTGTTCCAAATTTTTCTCTCTCCCTCTGTTGCCTCCCCCCACAAGGCAGAAAGCAATCTGATATATATTAAATATGTGCAATCCCTTTAAACATATTTCCATATTTGTCATGTTGTGCAAGAAAAATCAGACTAAAAGGGAAAAAACCATGAGAGAAAAAAACAAGCAAACAAACAACAAAAAATTGAAAATACTATGCTTTGATCCACATTCAATTTCCATTGTTCTCTCTCTGGATATGAAGGCCATTTTCCATCTCACGTCTATTGAAATTGTGTTGAATCACTTCATTGTTGAGAAGAACCAACTCCATTATATCATCACATAATCTTGTTACTATGTATAATGTTCTCTTAGTTCTGCTCACTTTACTCAACATCAGTTCATGTAAGTCTCTCCGAAATCCTGTTGGTCATTTCTTACAGAACAATAATATTCCATAACATTCACATACCACAACTTATTCAGCCATTCTCCAGTTGATGGGCATCCACCCAGTTTCCAGTTTCTTGCCTCTACAAAAAGGGCTGCCACAAACTTTTTTGCACATACAGGTCCCTTTCCCTCCTTTAAGATCTCTTTGGGATATAAGCCCAGTGGAAACACTGCTGGGTAAAAGGGTATGCACAGTTTGATAGAACCTTTGAACATAGTTCCAAATTGCTCTCCAGAATGGTTGGATCATTTCACATAATGCGTTAGTGAGGGAGTTTTCATTTTAAAAGGAGAAGGTAGCGCATAAAAAGGAGCTTAGAAATTGGGGACAGAGAAGGTACCCAAGGTGGAGGGGACTGAGGGAGGAGTAAGTATGGCTGGATTTGCTCCTGAATAAGGTTCCAGGGAAGAACTCGCCTAAATTTCCTTTTCTAATATTTGTTACCTGTCTCAAAGGGTTGTCACAAATAAACTACTCTCAAAAAGCACTATGAAAATGTTCTAGTAGTAGTAGTAGTAGTAGTTGTTGTTGTAATAATTCTAAGGATGACCATCAGAGACTCATTTCTACCTAGAGAAGAACCAGGAATTTACACACAGCATTTATTGCCAGTCTTTTTCAGGCTGGAGAGGAGCTTTTAAAAGTAGTTTCTCATTTTGTAGTGTCGGATTTGGTTCTGCCTTAAATCAGGAGATTGGGCACTGTGTCCTAGTTTATCTGTTTCTCTTTAAGATTTCTTTCCGGGATGTACACTCCAGGGTATGGCAGGATCTCTCTCTAATGATGCTTCTTTCCCACAGAAGCAGAGGCTGGAAAGGCTAGTGTACCATCCATTGGGCCACCTGTCCAAAGCCCTGCTGGGGCCCCAAAACCTGATCAAGAAGCGTCTGGACAAGCTGCTGGACTTTGAGCGGATAGAAGAGAAGCTGGCTGAGGTGGGCAGCATGACCTATGAAGAGGAAGCCACCAGGCACACCTACCAGGCCCTGAACTCTCTGCTGGTGTCTGAGCTTCCTCAGTTTAACCAGGTGGTCACACAGTGGCTGAGTCAGATCTTGCACACACTCATGGCCCTCCAGAGGGATCTTGCCCAGCAAGTGTTGCAGAGGGCAGAAGGAGAGATGGCTCAGGTAAGGAAGGTTTCCAGGTCCTTTGGGTTCTCAGCAAGAACTGAAAAGAGACAACCCTTTGTTTTTTAGAATATTTCTCAGCTGACTTCCAGATAGATGGAAGACAGAGATAACCTAGACTTAATCTTTCTACTTTCTAGGAATAATCCCATCTGATAAGATAAGTCTCTGTGCTCCTAAAGGGGTAAGGAGGAGTTCACCTCCATCCTGGGGATAGTGAGTGATTAATAGACTGGAAGTCAACCATGATAAGCAAGAAAAATGAATTGAAGTATTGAAGGTGATCAAGCCCAGGGTTCTAGAGATCCTAGAAAGCAAACTTTGAACAGAACAGAGATTAAATCAGAAATTTTAGAGGTAGGGCTAGGCAAGAAAGGGAAATATCTTGTCAGAGTTTGGGGGAGAATTCCCACTTGGAGTTGGTTTGAAGAAACAATACAGAGGGAAAGTACAAACTTTTGATTTAAGTTTGCTGACTACAAAAACCCAGCCACAGCCTTTCTGATACTTCACCCTACCAATCCCTCTTTCATCCCCTCTTGATCTTAATCATTCCCATGACTGCCCAGATTGAACCTTCCCTCTCCCACAACAACCAAAAAAAGTGTCCTGTAACTTTCAGACACAAGGAAGGCTATGTGTTTGAGGATGCTTCAGGGAAAAATTCTAGAAGGATTCTTTTGTAGTTTGTGAGCCAAGGATTTTTGTTAATCCAAACCCATGATTTACTCAACCTGGGAGAATTTCCAGTGTGGAAACTTCTTCCCCCCATGATAGTCAGTAACTCATCTGTAACTTCCAGACTTAGAGAGGTACCTGAAGTGGGGAGTGGAACAAGGCACTTAGAGGTTAAATGACCTACTAATCAGATGGAACCCAAGTTTCTGGACTGATTCTGGCTCTGGTCCATCATGCCACATTGTCTCTATAAGACAAGTTTATGTTGTATAAGGAGAAACTTTCTGTCACTCAACCAGTTGACTTATAAAACTTTAAGATATATGTAATATTTTGGCATTAGCCAACATATAACATTAAATAACTTCATGGATGACAAATCCAACAGATTTTTTGAGGAAAGCCAGAAACCTTTTCTGTCATATTTGACCAAAAGATGACAATCTAATTAATATCTGTTCAAGTTCTGTAGTGGAAAATTCATTTCCCTCTGTTATCTCAGACTCATCTTTCCCACTAGGGTCATTTGACTTTATGTGGAATCAGAATTATAACCATTTCCTATCGTTGACATGTTCAGTCATTCCAGTCTTGTCTGACTAATTGTGACCCCATTTGAGGTTTTCTAGGCAAAGATACTGGGGTGGTTTGCATTTTTTTTTCTCCAACTTATTTTTACAGAAAAGGAAACTGAGGCACATAGGATTCAGTCACTTGCCCACAGTCACCCAGCTAGAATAAGTATAAGAATAGAATCACTGGCCGGGATCTAATACATGCCACCTGGCCAGTAGGAGGCAGTTAGGTTGGCTTGGTGGATAGCTCACTGGGCCTGGAGTTAGGAAGACCTGAATTCAGCCTCAGACACTTACTAGCTGTGTGATCCCCAGGCAAGTCGCTTCTTCCCTGTTTGCCTTAATCCACTGGAGAAGGAAATAGCAACCGACATAGGCTCTTTGCTAAGAAAACCCCACAGACGGCATAGGGGCCCAAAAGAGTCAGACATGACGGATATATTGCTATCTCACTTTTGGGCAGCCAGGTGGCAGAATGGATAGAATGCTGGATCTGGAGTAAGGAAGAGTCATCTTTCTGTTCAAATCAGGCCTTAGACACTTAGCAGCTGTGGGATCCTGAGTAAGTCACTTAACTTGCTTGCCTCAGTTTCCTCATCTGTAAAATAAGTTGGAGAAGGAAATGGCAAACCACTCCAGTATCTCTGCCAAGAAAATGCCAAATGGGGTTTCATAGTTAGAAATGATTGAAAACAACTGAAGAACAACAATACTTGGTCAATAGGTTACCTGTTTAAAACATAGAAAATGACTGTCAAGCAAGCAATAATTTTGCAAGCATTGCAAGCTCTTTTCATTCTTTTCTTCTCATCCATCCTCTTCTGCTTAGTCTTTGACTTCAGTCTCTTTTTCCTAGCTGCCCCACAGCCATGTTTCTGAGTCTGACTTTAGGAAGCTGGTGGAGGACACGTTGGGCAAGACCAGTGCCCAGCTTCATTCCTTTCGCCAGAACTTTGAGAAGGTGTTGCCAGTTCCAATAACACAGGTAAGCATTCCAGGGGCCTCACCTGTACCTCCATATTCCTAGCACAGACAGGACAGTGCATGAAGTAAGAACAAATAAATATTTATTGGTTGTAAAAGCAAGATTTTCCTATGGAGAAACATCAACCTAATGGTACACTTTGCCTCTAGTTTTCCTGCTTGGGAGAAGTTTTGTGGACTCTGAAGATTTTCACAATTAACACTATAGCAGTGGGGTAGCCAGGGGGTAGAGTGGATAGAGCATTGCCCCTGGAGTCCGAAGAATCTGAGTTCAAGTCTGATCATAGACACTTGCTAACTTTGTGATCTGGGCAAGTCGCATAACTCCAATTACCTCCAAAAAACAAACAAAAAAATTGTAGTACTGTGGATCTAGAAGGGAATTTGGAAATGAAGGACCATTGTGTTTTTCAATTCTAAGATTCTGGTATCTAAGTTCTATTTCTCATTTTATAAATGTGGAATCCTGGTAGGAGAACACTCTTGCTGAAGGTCACAGTGAATGAAGGATAGACAAAAATGAAAGCCTAATGCTCAACACATTGCTTCACATTGGGTTTGCCAGAGAAGATAAAACTGGCCAGAATGAGGAGGCATGTTACTTTAGTATAAAGAAAATGTTCCTCATGATGAGATGCCTTTTCAAAGTTATTCTCTCTCAAGTAAAGACTGGATGACCATTTATCAGATTGTAGGAAAAAAATGCTTAGAAATAGGTTAGATATGGTGTTACCTGGGGGTATCCCTTCCAGCTGGGATGGTGGGTCGTTGCTCTAAGGCTCATTACAACTTCTCCTATGCCTAGCCACTCCAACCTGCTGCAGAAAGACAGGTCCAGACCCTCGTGAGCAAGTATGGCCCTGGCAAGCTGTACCAAGTGACAAGTAGCATCAGTGGGAGTGGAAATCTGGCTCTGACCCTTCAGAGAGGGCAGATTGTGGCTCTCCTTCAGGACAGGGATACCAAAGGCAATACTAATCGTTGGCTGGTGGACACTGGAGGTATGTATACAGGGGATTTCTTCTTTCTCTTCTTTCTCTGGGGAAAGCCCATGAGCCATTCCACAAAGGCTGATGGGAAAAAAAAAAAAAAAAACTTATGTAGAACAATCAAAAAGTCATGTCAACCGTGTCACAGAAGAACTAATAAAAGAAAGAACTGTGGCTTTACTTATATTTATTTATTTATTTTTACTTGAGAAGAGAAGACTTGAGAGAGAAAATGATCAGTGTTCCAGTATCTGAGGGGTTGTCATGGAGAAGAGAAATAGAAATAGAAATAGAGTATTAACATTATGTGTCACTTTAAGATTTATAAATCACTTTAATTATATCATTTTGATCATCACAAAACTCCAAATCTGACATGATTTACTTGGTCAAGCTTCTTATTAAGTTATTAAATTTGTTCTTTTGGTCCCCAGCAGACAAAACTAGGAGCCACAGAAAATAAACTTCAGCTGCAAATAAAGATTTAATTCCCAATAGACAGAGCAATATCCAGCAATGGAATATGCTGTCCTGTAAAGCTGTGAGCTCCTTTTTACTTCAGAAGTATTCAAGAAACAGCTAGATGACCACTCATCAGGAGTGCTTGAGAGATTTCAATGTAACTGACCTCTGGTCTATTCCAGCTCTTAGATTGCTAGGCTCACTGGTCAGTGCTGAGTGAGTCCTATCCTGTATGTGCTGGAATTCTCCATTTCTGACCTTTGTATTCCAAAAGTTAGCATGAGACTCCTGTTTTTGATGCTAGTTGCAGTCAGTATCAAATATGGGTGCCAGTGTTTCCTTTTGGTTAAAGCATACTTGGAGTGCTTGGGCAAAGCTCCAGAATACCATGTGTTAAACAATAGGATTTGACTTAATGTTCACACTCATGGGGCCTTCTCTTTCTTTGGGGAAATGAGCTCATTTCATTGTCCTGTCCTTTTCTTAAAAGTGGCTGGCCTGGAGGAAGGAAAATACATAGTGTCAGGAGGTAGACACTCAGGGCTGTGGGGCAGAGCTGATGTGTAAGCAGAGGGCACAGTGCTAGGTGTAGTTCTTCAGAGTCATTCAGTTATATAATTCTTTACCACCTTACTTCATTTTCCCAACCCCTCAGTCAGTAATGACCATCTCCCTTGGACCACCCATAGCATTTATTCTTGTGAACTTTGGTATACAAATCCACATTTATGTCTGACCCCTGTCCTGTAATGTAAGCTATGTGAAGGCAGATCTGAACTTTGCCAGAGAAGACAAAGGACTTAATACCTTTTTTCTTTACCCTTTTAATAAAATTTTTGTTGAATGAAGGAAATTGGAAACTTGTTTATCCTCACCAGAGAACTAGCTACCCATCTCAGAAAAATTTCCATGTGCATTGCAGGCTATCGGGGGTATGTGCCAGCTGGAAAACTAGAGCCGTATCAGGTGGTCTCACACGAGGAGCCCAGCATGCAGACGGGGTCAGGCGATGGTTTCAGGTTCCCTCCGGCAGAGGCTTCCAGGGCACCAGCCCATGCTGCCATGCCTGTTTTTCAGGTAAGTTTAAAAGAAAGGACAAGTCAAATTTTCGTCACTCTTTGTGTATAATGTTTCTTTTTTTTCTCCTTTGCCAGAGAACTCAAAGTGCTTTTAAAAAAGTTTTAATACTGGTGTTTTATATCAGTTCACTTCCCAGTGACTCATCATCCTGCCTCCATAGATTTTTCTCTTATAACAAAAGAAAAATCAAAGCAACACATTGATCATGTCAACATCGTCCTCATTTGATCCTACGCTGGTTACCATCTGCATGAGGAGATAGCTTTCTCAGAGCCTGGGGTTTCAAATAAATACTCCATTTCATAAAAACATTTTAATATCCCCAGGAGCAAACTGTTTTGAAGGAAGTTGGAAAATATTTCCCTGCAATAAAAGCATTTGGCAAGGAAGTTCCTTAGCATCTCAGAAACTGCTGAAGAACTAAAAAACATTTTTCTATTCTCCTTGCCCAAAGGTCCCACCACTGAGTCACAACTCAATTAACTTGGAGGTAAAGTTAATTCTAAAGTGCTTCAGATTTACATCTTAGATTTTTAGCTCAACAGTCCCTGATGATGTTCTGAGAGTAGAAAGAAGAGGGGCAAGTAATTCATACCTTCTCAGTTCTACCACGATCCTGACCCATCACACATGCTCTGACTCTTCTGCTGAAAGATGGGTCCTTTGAACTCAGAATTGTTCACTGCATCAATCAGAGTTTTAGTGGCTTTCAAGTCTTCTTTTCCTCTTCATTATGGTCATTATGTATATTGTTCTCTTGATTTTCCTTATTTCTGTCTGTATCAGTGTGGGTGAGGTTTCTCATGTTATTCTGCATTTGTCATATTCATTATTTTTTTGTGGCACAATATCCATTATATTCATAGGTATACCCTTTCTCTGGATTTTCATGGCACTATTCTTTCCTGGTTCTTCTACTATTCCTGCTATTCCCAGGATCCTTTGCAGCTTCATTTCTCTGTCCCTTTCCCTAACTGTGGGAATAGCAGAAAGCACTATGCTGAGCTCTCTTTTCTTTTCTCTTTATACTCTTCCCCTTGCTGTTCTTGTCAGTTCCAATTAGTTTAATTATTATCTCTTTGTAGATGGTTCCTAGGACTATATATTCAATTCTATTTTTTCCCTGAGTTTTTGTCCTATATCATAACTTGTCCATTTGAATCTTAAACGAAATATATCCAAAATGAAACATTTTTCATCCCCAACTCATTCCTCTTTTGAATTTCTCTATTTCTGCCAAAAGCATCCTTCCAGTTACACAAGTTTTTATCCTTGGTGATTTTCCTCTTGCTCATCCTATGCATCTGAACAGTTGACGCATCTTGTCAGTTCTATCTCTTCATAACATCTTTCACATATTTCCCCCTTCTCTGTGCTCCCAATCTATTTCAGTGCCTCATCATCTCTTATATAGACTATTTCAATATTTCAATAAACTCCTAACTGATCTATGTGCCTCAAATCCCTCCCCTATTCATTCTGTCCTTCACATAGTTATTTAGCCATTTCCAGAGCTTTGATATTTTTCACTTGATCTGTGTTTAAATCCTTGTCCCCCCCTGATTACCATCTGGGAGCTTGAGAAAAGTCATTTCACTCCCAAAGCTGTCCTTTTCTTCATCTCTAAAACAAGATGGTTGGACTACATAGTATTACTAGGGTCATTTTCAATTTGAAATTTATGATGCTATGATTCAAGGAAAATTTGCAACTGGGATGCAAGCAAAAAAAACCCAGGAAGCCTACAAACAATAAAGATACATGGTTTTATTAGAGACAAAAGAAAATTTTAAGAAATTAAATCATTTTAATATTTTGAATTATAAAATGTAAGAAAACATGACTCTTTTCCTTATATGATTGAAAGGTACATATTTGAAGTCACAAGTTAATATTATATACCTTGGGAGAAATTAGATGTATACTTACATTAAAAGTAGGTATAAAGTCAGAAATGAATCAGAACAAAATTTTAAGTACCTCCAATATGCCAGACATTTTGCTAAGTATTGGAGCTACAAAGACGAAGTTTATATTGCAATAGAGAGGATGATATGTACCTATGTGTGTCCATCCATATAAGATGGGTTTGGCTTTTAATAGAAAGAGCCTAATGACTGAAGAGTATCAGAAAATGGTTTATGTAGAAGGTGACTTTAAAAGAAATGAGAAGAGTTCATTCTAGGTACTGGGAAAGCCTGTGCCAAAATACAAAGCTGGGAGATGAAACCTTTTGTGTGTAGAACAGGGAAAGGCAGTGTGGCTGGATCTCAAAGTGTATGTGGGAAAGTCGGTAAGAATGACAGGAGGAATACTTAGAAAGGTGGGAAGACCATGTTGTGTAAGACTTTAAATAGCAAATAGAGGCACTTATATTTGATACTAGCAAAAATAAGGGATTTACTGAGAAGGAAGATAATGGGATCAGATTTGTTCTTTAGGAAAATCATTTTAGCAGTTATGTGGAGGATGGATTCTTGAGATAGAACCCCAATTAGGAAATTGTTGAAATAGCTTAGATGGGAGATGAGAAAGCATGAACTAAGTGGTCAGTGTGTGAGTAGCAAGAATATAATTTAATGCAAAGTTAATTGAGCAAATAGAAATGGCCAGAGTCATTATCTTATTTGATATGTGAGGTAAGTGAGGTGAGGAATCAACAATGGCATTAAGATCATACACCTTTGTGATTAGAAAATAATAAACAGGAGGAGACGGGTCTGAGGGGAAAGAGAATGTGTTTGGAATTGGATTTGTTGAAGTTGAGGTATGAGAATGGCACTCAGAGAGGGAATTAAAAGAGATTTATCCATAAACATTAGTCCTCTTTGACATACTCTTAAAATGTTAGTAATTAAATATTCTCAGACATGGTTGCTTAATACTTTTTCTTTGTAGAATGGAAAGCTCACTGAAAGGTATGGGTAGAGAGGTTATAGCTAGAAATGACTGTGATGCGAAATCATGTCAACAATAAATCTTTTAAAAGGAGAGAGAAATGTTAACAAGTGCAATAAAGACATTAAAGGAATAATCACTAACAATAAAAAAGTTAGAAATATCTCTATTTGAAGATGATACGATTTTATATATAATATATATATATATACCAGCACAGTCAACAACAAAAAAATTAATTGGGATAAAATTACTTCTGTAGAGTATTCAGGTATAAGATTCTCATAGAAATAATTTTCACATATATACATTATCCAAAAGAATCAGGGTTAATTGGGAAAGAAATGGCTTTTACAACAGCAACAAAGGGTTTCACATATTTGTTATTAACTTAATTAAGACATATATGAAAGGGGGCATCTAGGTGGTACAGTGGATAGAGCACCAGCCTTGATTTCAGGAGGACCCGAGTTCAAATGTGGTCTCAGACACTTAACACTTCCCAGCTGTGGGACCCTGGACAAGTCACTTAACCCCAGCCTCAGGGGAAAAAAGACATATATGAAATCTGTATAAAAATAACTTCAAAATGCTTTTGACAGAAATCAAGGAAAAATGCCTAAAGGGATGGGTCTGGCTCATCCCTTAGGTTAAACAAATATAATAAAAATGTGAAAACTTCCCAAACTAATTTACAGATTGAAAATAATACCAAACTATTAATAGGTTATTTCTTTGGGAGGAGAGAAGAGACTTGGTTCAGACCTTTATTTTATCAGTATAGAGAAAACTAATAGCATAGAAACAAAATGGACAAAAATATTTATAGCAAATATGTCAGATAAACGTGTAGTATCTAGAATCTATTGGAGCTGTATATTGGGTACCTAAATTTGCCTTGGGTGCTCTGCTGATCACCTAATTTACCAGTGAGTAAACTAGTTTTCTACCAAAGCATATCCACACAACTCTGCAATTTATTTTCTTCTCGGGGCCAGGAACACTGAATTAAGTGACTGTTACAAGGTCATACAACCAGCAGATATCAGAAGAGGACTTGAACCTAAGTCTGTCTGATTCTGAGGGCAAGTTTCTAACTACTGTGCAACTCTGCCTCTCAGATCATTTCTTGGAATTATCCAAAGTCCTGGCACAATTCATATGGGAAAACAGATAGGAAAAAATATCAAGAAAAGCAATAAAAAAGTAATGATGGCTAGAGACTAACCGATCAAATTTGTAATATACTCTAGAGCAAGAGTTATTAAAAACTGTCTGGTACAAGAGGAAAAAAAACAGATCGATGAAACAGAATAGAGAACCCAGAAATAGTTCCCTCTCTCTCCCTGCCTCTTTCTTTCTTTTCCTCTCTCTGTATCTGTTCTCCATGCATGTATATATACACACATGCATATATACGTACACACAAAATATAGACATACATGTATATATACACCTATGTCTTATGTGTAAATATAAAGCACTTTTGGAATACATACAAATATGTTGTATGTGTATATGGATACTACATATACATACTGTATATATGCATTTAAAAATACTCAATAAATATACATAGATCTATGTAATTAATATATATATATATATATGTGAGTGTGTATGCACATGGTTTTTGACAAACTTGTGTTTTGAAAGATCTAGGGAATGGAATCAATATCCAATAAAAACTGTTAGGAAAACTGGATGGTAAAAGCTAGGTTTGGATCCCTTATTCACACCACACATGAAGATAAATTCTATATCAACAATCTAAATATTTTATAAAATGTAGAATGCTAAAAGAAAAAGGATTACTGGATTCAGCCATGGTGAATAAGAATATTTCCACCAAACAAACAAATGGAAGAAATTATTAGAGACAAAATCAATGCATCTGACTACCAAAAAATTTTAGATTCTGTACAATAACAACAACAACAAAAGTAAAATATCTATATTAACAAAAAAGAAATGAACTAGTAACAATATTTGCAGCAAATTTATTAAGACAAAAGCTTGACATTTAGAATTGATAGTATCTGTATTGGGGTTCCTTCTAGGATATATTACTTATCACATGCATACATGTTAACTTTGCCTATAGCATTCAAAATCACATGAGTAATCCCATCCAGGATTAAGGCTCCTTCCTTAAAGGAGTCCAGCCCTGGGAATTCACTTAACTGATTGACAGGGGATGCTCTGATAAGGGGGCATCAGAGGGGTGAAGTGGATAGAGTGTAGGACCTGGGGTAAATAAGACTCATCATCTTGAGCCCAAATCTGGCCTTAGACACTAGCTGTGTGACCTTGGACAAGTCACTTAACATGGGTTCCTCTGTAGAGTGAGCTGGAGAAAGAAATGGTTAACCAGATCAGGATCTCTGCCAAGAAAATCCCAAGTGGGATCACAAAGAGTTGTACACAAAAGAAACTACTGAACAACAAAAACTCCAATAAGAATTTTTCACAAGCACAGAATGGATTTTATCAAGTCATAAATAAAATGCAATCAATCAAGTAATTAATAACCAACAAGCATTTTTTAAGCACAGGTACTGTGTTTAGCCAAGAGGATATGGCAATAAACTTTTATTACAGTCTTTCATAGACTGATAGGTCTACATGTTGTTTCCCCTAATAGAATGTAAGTTTTCTGAGGTCAGGAACTATTTGAATGCTGGAACTCTGTCTTCCCAGAAATCAGCCGGAGTCAGGATCACTAAATGTCTTTATTCTTGATCTTTTACGATCAAGGTCAGGGGATTAAGTCTAGCAATCTCCCCACACACCTTCCTTGCTCCAATGCCACGAGAGACAGAGAGTTAGCGTCTCAATTTCCTCTTCCTCCTCCTACCCCTCCCACACATGTCACTCCCCCCCCCTCTTTGTCCCACCAATCAAGTCAGCACAGAACAGCTGGGGAGGGTCAACCTTCAAACACGTTAATAGGGAACTTTCCAATTGGCAATTAGTCTCACATGCTTCATTATCCAAGTGCATTTGCTCAGTTCTAGCCCTTTACATTTCATTTTTTGTTTCTGAATCCCTAGCTCCTAGCAAAGTGCCTGACGCAGTAGAAAGTCAATAAATGCCTCTTGAGTCATTTATTGATTCCTCATGCACAAGTTTTTTACACTGATAACATTATTGACTTCCTTGAATACATAGGAGTGCATTCATAACACATCTATTTATATGTATTTCATTCATGTACATATATACTGTGTGTATACACATGTGTATATTGGATATGTGTATACACGTGTATATTGGATAGGGTTAAGACTTAGACTTAATCTAGAAAAATCTTGAGTGAGGATATTCCTCCCAACAATGCAGATCTTCCTTTTCTTCTCAACTTCTAATCTTGGAGAATTTTCTAGGGCACAGACCTCAAACATACCCGCATTGTGGTCAAAACACTTCTGACTGAGGCCCAGGTTGGATTAAAATATAACTGGAAAATATTTAACAAAATACATAAAAATGCAATAGAACATAGAGAATATTAATAAATCATTTTTAGGTCAATATTCAGCCAGCAGGAATGCTTATGTATGATTTAGTATTTTGTTTGATTTTGGCATTTCTATTTTAGATCCCTGAAATGACTTGGCCAGGGTGATACCATAGTTAACAAGTGTTAGAGGCAGGATTTACAAACATGAACACATACGTGCATGTACCCACCTGTTGCACACACACACGGCTACTCCCAGGATTTCATGGGTGCCATACTTTCTGAGACAGAGGTGAGCACTAGTATCTCTTTTCCCTGAATAAGCCAAACTCCCCATTTCAGGATAGCCAGATACCAACCCAAACTAGGGATTAAACAGAAAAGACACCAGAAAGGATATGAAAAACAACTATGAGCATGAACCTGTGATGAGAGAACCATTATCCTCTTAAGAGAAAGGAGTGAACAATGCCAGCAAAGGATTTAGTGTGTGTAAGGTCCCCATCCCTGGAGGTATTTAAGTAAAATTGGTGGTACCACTAGTGAAGAGTGTGGTGCATTTTGGGTTTCCGGTAGCTCTAACAACCTCTGAGTGCCATCAAACCCTTAATTTAGAGAAAGAGATAGAGACATTCTCAGAGAATGGCAGTGAGAGATGCTGAGGTGAGACTACAGCCATCAGAGAGAAGGGGAAAGTCTGAGTATCCTAGCAACACTGAGAGTTGGAAGAAACCCGCAGAAGCCGTCTGGTTTAACCCTTTTGTTTTACAGATGCATAAGCTGAGGTCCAGGAAAATGAGATGATTTGCTCAAAGGTAGTAAGTGGTAGACCCAGTGGTTCAGACCCAGGTCTTATCACTCCAAATACCATACCTTTTCCAGTGTACCACACTGCCTCCCAGGGCATTGATGGCCAAAAAAAAAAAAAAGAAAAAAAATTAATTTGAACCACTTTCCTTCAGTTTGTTCTTGGATTATGATGATTTCCTTCATCTCCCTGTTTTTTTACTCTGTGTTCTAGGTGGTGGCTGCATACCCATTTGTAGCCAGGAGCAGCCATGAAGTGAGCCTACAGGCTGGGCAGCCGGTCACGGTTCTGGAGAGGCAGGACAAGAAGGGGAACCCAGAATGGAGCCTCGTGGAAGTGAATGGACAGAGGGGTTATGTGCCCTCCAATTTCCTCGTCCCTGTTCCAAGCCCTGCTCCCTGGGGCTGGAGTCTGCCCCCTTGTGACAGCCCCCCGTCCCACATGTAATGGGGGGAATAAGGGAGAAGTTGGGAAGGGTGGGCTTCTCCTTTCTAATGCCCGGGGCCAGACATCCCCTCTCCCTGCCCAGGGGTCTGGGTTTGAATTCTGGTTCTCTCCCAGTTACTATTTACGGGACTTCAGATAAGTGGGGCACCCCGTTGGCCCACAGGTTCTTTATCTGAAGAATGAGGGGACCACAGTCCATGGCCTCTGAGGTCCCTTTCAACCCTAAAGCTCTGCTCTGGCCTTTCCTTTGAGAAACAGGTATAATGTTGGCTCTTTCTTTCCCTTAGTAGTATTGGGAGATGACCCGGAATCCTCTCAGGAGAGTAGAGCCGCTGACAGTAGCTACTCCATGCGAGCATTGATCCCAGGGGACACTGGGCAGGAGATCTTTGCTGGGTATGTCTGATTGGACTGAAGGGCCTTAACGGGCATGATCTATAAAATAGCCAGTGTAGACACTTAATAGAGACTTGTTTGGTTTTTTTTAATCAACGTGTAGGGTAGAGTATATTAGAATGCTGGGCCTGGCCTTAGGGAAACTGAGTTCAAATCTAGTTTCAGACACTTAATAACTGTGTAACCTTGGACAAGTCACTTAAACTCTATTTGCCATAGTTTTCTCAACTGTAAAATGGAGATGATAATAGTACCTACCTCCCAGGGTTGTCGGGATAAAATAAGACAGTGTTTGTCAAGTGTTTAGCACAGTGCCTATCATATTAAGCACTACAGAAATATTATTTATGATTAGGGAAAAATTCAGGAAGTCCTGTTTATTGGTTGCTTGAGGTTGGCTTTGTAGTTCACTGATCATCTTTAGAGATTTTGTGATTCTTATCAAATTTTCCTTAAGTCGAACAAAATTCAAGCTCAAATTATGAATGTAGCACATGTTTGATGATTGTTTCAGTGAAAGGTTATCACTTTCAGGGGAGGAGAGGTTGGGGATCAGTCTCAAAAGCCACCTGTGTCCCAAAGCTAGCCCAGGCAATCAACAGAGTTTGTGTAGAAGCTCATAATTGGTCAAATTTTCAAAGATAAGTTGTCTGAATTGAGAGAGAGACAATGTATGTTTTTAATGCTGGCTAGAATTTTGGGGCCAAGGTCAGAATGTCTCTGCTTTTTTAGGCAAAAGATAAAACAAAACAAAACAAAAAACATTCATTGCAAGATATACAGAGCAAATAGTAGAGAGTATGGATTTTTTTTTAATAATAAAGATTAGATGGGACAAAATTAGAGTGAGTTTCCAAGCATGAGAAGAGGTAACATTTTGATTTAGACAACCTATCCTGTTGTAGCCACTAAAATAGCCTGAGTGATGCCTTTTGAAGTGGTCACAGGAATAATAGAGCCTCATAATTAGTGGTAGCAGGAAATTAATTTTCTGGTGTTCCTCTAAGAATGGTTGCTTTCTGATAATAAGAGAATCTCTTGATTCAGACCAGTTCCAATGGTCTTGTAATGGAGAGAACCATCTGCACCCAAAGAGAGAGGACTGTGGGGACTGAGTGTGGATCACAACACAGCATTTTCACGGGTTGCTTTTTTTTTTTTTTTTTTTCCATTTTTTATTTTTTTCCCTTTTTGATCTGATTTGTCTTGTGCAGCTGATGTGGAAATATGTGCAGAAGAACTGCACATGTTTAACATATATTGAATTTTTGTTAGGGGAGGGAGTGGGGGAAAAGGAAGGAGAAAAAAAAATTTGGAAAACAAGTTTTTACAAGGGTAAATGTTGAACACTATCTATGCATGTGTTTTTTTTTTATTATATATATATTTTTATAATATTATCCCTTGTATTCATTTTTCCAAATTATCCCCCCCCTCCCTCTACTCCCTCCCCCCATGACAGGCAATCCCATACACTTTACATGTGTTACAGTATAACCTAGATACAATATATGTGTGTAAATACCATTTTCTTGTTGCACATTAAGTATTAGATTCCGAAGGTATAAGTAACCTGGGTAGATAGACAGTAGTGCTAACAATTTACATTCACTTCCCAGTGTTCCTTCTCTGGGTGTAGTTATTTCTGTCCATCATTGATCAACTGGAAGTGAGTTGGATCTTCTTTATGTTGAAGATTTCCACTTCCATCAGAATACATCCTCATACAGTGTTGTTGTTGAAGTGTACAGTGATTTTCTGGTTCTTATGCATGTGTTTTGAAAATAAAAAGCTTTATTTAAAAAAGAAAAGAAAAGAACCTCAGTCCACACAGTCCCTTTGACCAGCTCCAAATCCACTTTACCTAGCATTCCAAGTTCGTTGTTCTCCCTTCATCTTGAACAATGGAAGGAATCATAGAATCAGGAAGGCTATCCATACAATGGGACCAGATTGTTGAGAAGTCACTGCTGAAAATACAATGTCAGAGGCCAGATTAAAATGAGAACTGCTGATTTAGGTTATGCTGGAGGTGTATTTTTGTTGAATGTATTTTATGAAGATCTACATAAAAGTTGTTTTATTTTAGAAGTATGGGAGCTAGGGAAAATAGCCTGGAGCGTCTACATTTCCATGTAGGGGAAATAAAGGTTGCTTTATGACTTGTAGGAGAGGATCCATAGTCTGTTATAGAACATGGAAGTTTGGGTACTGTTGTTTATATCAGTCAGTAGACATTTATTAAGTGCTTACTATATGCCAGGCCCTGTGCTAAGCTTCTAGTACTAATAGCAAATTGATATAAGTATTAGTGATACTGTTGGGGGAGTGGGAGTTCAGACAAGGGATTTCATCTGTGTGTGGAGCTTCAAGTGTAGCTCCCCCTCCCATGATGTGTCAGAGTTGGCCTTGAACCCATGTCTTCCTCATCTCAAGGCCAGTCCCCTTCCCCAGACTATGATAATAACTTGTCTGTAGCACTTTAAGGCTTACCGCGCACTTTCCTCCCAGCGCTGGGATATAAGTGATTTTAAGTATTATTCCCATTTGAGAGTTGAAGAAACTGGAGCTCATTAGTAAGTGACTAATAAAAATTACATCTGTAGTAAATATTCCAGTTCTTTTGAACTGGACCAGCGCTCTTCTACCCCACCCCACCCCCAGCATACTCTTAACCTGGCCTAAAGCTTCCACATTAATCAGCAGAGGATGCAGGAACTGGGCCTAACCAGTTCCCCTAATGCCAATGTGGCTGGGCATGCGCCATGGCAGGAGTACTGCTGAGATCTGAATGAGGAACTCAACAAATTGAGCCTGGTACTGGGGCCGCGACAAGCGTCACTGGGAGGTGACGCTGCTGGAAGAGACTGTTAGCCCTGACAGGACCAGTGAAAGGGAAAATGGGAAGCGGAGAGTCTGGGGAGGCTGGCTGGGGCCTGGCCGGGGCCCCTGGGCACCCGACTCTTAAATAACTAGTGGAAAACTAGTTCTCGTGAACTCTGTAGCTAGATTAAGATGTCTGGGATTTTGAGATAATAGTCACTTGGGAAAAGTGGAGAATAAGTCCTTAGGTGTCTTTAGGGGACTTAGTAGAATGTGCCTTTGAATTGAATCAGAGCCATTGATTGCACTGTGGTGTATTTATTACTCTATAAATATTTTAAAATTAAAATGTCTTAGGTATTATTTATTTTGTCCAGGCCTTGAGCCCTAAAATGTTGATTAGGCTCTATGATGGAGACCTGAAAGAGAAGAAACTAAATGCTTGGGGGAGGGGGATCTTACAAACTAATACCAGAAAGGGTTTAGATTTTATGAACTGCTTAGTTCCTCCCATGCTCTTGCTACTGAGCTGGGTGCTGTATCTGGGGATCTGGAAACTAAACCTTTATATCCTGTTTATATTAAGTAAAAGAATTTAAATTTAAAAAAAAAAAATTTGCCTGGGACAGCGAGGTGGTTCAATGGATAGAGCACCAGCTTTGAAGTCAGGCAGACCTGGGTTCAAAGATGGTCCCAAGCATTTTTAACACTTCCCAACTCTGGGCTAGTCACTTAATCCCAACTGCCTCAGCCAAAAAAAAAAGAAAGAAAAAAGAAAATTGCCTAATTGATTCTGTCTCTGTATCAGAGTTTCTTAACCTTGGATCCATTCACTTGGATGGGGGGGGGGTGAACACAAAACATGACATCTTTACTTCAGTAGGTTGCTTTCCTTTTTATTTTATGCATTCAAAAACATTATTCTGAGAAGGGTCCATGAGCTTTGCCAAATGAAGCCAAATTGATGCAGTAAAAACAAAAAAACAAAAACAAAAAAACATTAAGAACCTCTGCTCTAGATCATGAATTTGCATTTAGGGCTAGCGGGTTCGTGGTCTAAGAATGTGCCTTTATATAGAATTAGAAACATCATACTGTGAAATATTTATTACTTGTTAAACAGATTTTATAATGTACTATGCTATTTAAATTCTTAAATAGGACCATTTCTATTTATTTCTGGAAGAGAGAAGATATGTCAGTTGTATCCCTCTCTGTGACCTATTTACCTTCCTCATGACTCAATTTCCTGATCTAGGAAACGGGGAAAATGATGCTTATGTTACAGGAACACTGGAATGAAGGAGAATGTGATGAAAAATAATCTAAATATTGGCTGTATAGAAAATTGAGGACTACTTGAAATAAAAAATTTAACTATATGAAAATTTGTTTTACTTTTTTTTTTTTTCTTGCCAGCACTGGGCAATTGGGCTTAAATTATTTTACCAAGCTTCAATATTTATTAAGTGCTTACTGTAGGTGTAACCCTTTGCGAAAGATACAGATCTCTAGAATTTAAAGTATTTTTAGAGACTACCAATTCCAATAACTTATTTTATTCTTTGGATGGAGAAACTGCAGCCCAGGTAGAGGAAACACATTTGCACAAGGTCACATAGCTCTATATGATTCCATTCCTGCTCTCAAGATGGTCATGAAGGAATTGGGACTAATTGGATATGATAGAGCCAAGTAAATTTAGGTGTAATACATTCCATAATCCTTGGTTTGTTGTTTTATATCCTTTTCCTTAATGGATATAAGAATGTGTTTATTATTTAGGACTTTTAATGCTATTCTAGGAAATAATTGATATTGTTTGCTAAAAATGTATAAAGGAAAAGTTGTAAGGCCTTAAAGTAAAGACTTTGTTGTCAATTAACCAAAAGAAAATGATATTATTCTTGGCTATTGTCAAGTTATTTAGAGATAAAATAACTTCATTTAGTTCTTACTGACTGCTCTGTTTACCTATGCATTCTTTACCCAGTTTCCTTGTTACTTTATGCTAAACTGCTGGAAAGATTGCTGCTTGTTTCCAAAATGACTATGCTAATATGATTTAGCATTGTAAATTGCTAATTTTAGTTCAAATGAAAGAGGTTTTTTGGGTTATTTTATTTTTAGCACCCTAGTTTGAATCGATAACAAATTTCTGAATTCTGCAATCAAATAACAGGAAAGATGACTTTTTCTCATACTATGCTCCTGTTCATTTAGCCAATCACTGCCCTAAAATTTTTGGGAACTAGAAAATTGAAACATTATTATGAGTCAGTGATGGGACCTTTTCTCGATTAAAAAGGGAAAGCTGGTTCTTTTGCTCTGGACCTCCCCTTTCCCACCAACTCCATCTGGAAGGTTACTACCCTGTCTTTAGGTGCCATAAGCCTTCTGAGACATTTAGGAGTTACCAGACTCCACTAGGTGATCTGAGACCACTTGCTACTCAGATGTTACTCCATTGGCTGATGGAGAGCCAATTTGTGACTCAGACCTGAGGGTAGTCAGGCCTAATCTCTAGCCCTCCAGAGACCTCTACTGGCTACATAGTATATTCTTTAATTAAGCTCCTTAGATTGTAGAATTTCCATTTTTACTTTATTTCTTCTCTCCCTAGGTGTAATGGTTAATTGAATTTTAAAAATCACTTATTTAGAGAGAGCAATCTCCATGAAATGTAAGAAGCAATGGCAATATAGGGAATCAGTCTACATAGAGAGGAAAGAGCAGTTCCTCTGGAGTTTTTTTTTTAATTATTTTTTATTTTTTACTACCTTGTTAAGTTTAACATATGCTTTTTTAACTTAAATATTTTATTTCATTTTAATGGTATTTTTCCAAATTCAGCACTCATTTTTTTATAGCTTTTTAATTTTTCAGCATTGACCCTTGCAAAAATTTCTGTTCCAACTTTTCCCCTCCTTCCCTCCATCCCTCCCCTAGATGGCAGGTAGTCCCATACACAGCATTTATTTTTGCAAAATCTTGTGTTCCAATTTTTTCTTCCCTTCTCTCCCCTGCTCCTCCCTCCCCAAGACAGCAGTCAATCCAATATAGGTTCATATTTCCATATTCATCATGTGCAAAAAAAAAAAAAAAAAAAATCAGATCAAAAGGGGAAAAAAAACACAAGAAAGGAAAAATAAACAAGCAAACAACCAATCAAAAAAAAAGGTGAAAATACTATGCTTTGATTCACATTTAGTCTCCATGGCTCTCTCTGTGCATATCACAAGTCTATTGGAATTGCCAGGAATCATCTTGTTGAAAAGATCCAAGTTCATCACAGTCAGCCATCACATAATTTTGTTACTATGTGTACTATTTTCTTGGTTCTGCTTGCTTAACTCGATATTAGAGAACTCCAGTTTTAAATCTGTTTTGGATGATTAGTAGCTATGTGGCTAAAGACAGATTTCTTCCTGGGCAAGAGTGACCTAGATCACTTCTGAGGTACCTTCTAGATCTAACTCTATGATTTCGTGATTTGATTGTTTTTGCCTCTTCAGTTATTTCCAGATTACCAGCAAAATAATCCTATTGTATTTATTAAAAGAAGCAGGGCATTAATTGAGTATGTTATAAAACATGGAAAGTTTCAAAGGGCGTTCTAAGCCAAAGATTCAACAGGAAGGAAGAGAGTAACATGCTTTTGAGAGAAAAAAGATAGTTTTCTAAGGATTTTTGCTTACAATATCAAGACCTGGGGCAAAATTGAGTTGGTCAGAAGATCTGGAGAGCTGCTCTTGCTGGTTTCTGGTAAGTATATGGATATGAGCTGCTCTCCCTCATCTTGACTGCTAGGATTGAATTCATCTCTGGAACGCTTTTTTTTTTTTTTAAGGCTCTTTTAAATTTTATTTTAGCTTTTTATTTACAAAACATATGCATGGGTAATTTTTCAGCATTGACCCTTGCAAAACTTTCTGTTCCAAATTTTTCCCTCCTTCCTCCAACCCTGTCCCCTATGTGACAGGTAGTCTAATACATGTTAAGTATGTTAAAATATATGTTAAATCATATATATATATATACAGTAATCTTGCACCAAAAAAATAAGATAAAGAAGGAAAAAAAACCTGAGAAATAAAACAAAATGCTAGCAAACATCAACATAAAAAAATGAAGATGCTATGTTGTGCTCCACACAGTTCCCATGTTTCTCTCTCTGGATGTAGATGGCTATCAGTGTCCCAGTTTTCCCACATCCCCTCCAACATTCTTCATTATCTTTTTTTGTCATCTTAGATCTCTGGAACACGTAAAGGTATTTTTATTCCTATTTTATAGAAAAAAACAATTGAGACTCAGAGTTATTTTATTTGCCACCTAGAAAATATCAGAGTTAAAATTTGCAGGTTTCCTTATTGTAAATCCAGTGATTTGTCTTAGATCATTGTGTTGCTGAAAAGAACAAAACCTATCAAATTTGATCATCTGCACAATATATTGCTGTTACTGTATACCAATGTTCCTTGTTCTACTCACTTCACTCAACATCGTGTTTTTCCAAGTTATTTTGAAATCTGCCTGCTCATCATTTCTTATAGAAAAATAGTATTGTATTAGATTTATACCACTATTTGTGCAACCACTCACCAACTGATGGGCATCCCCTCGATTTCCAATTCTCTGTCACTACAAAGAGACCTGCTATAAACATTTTTGGTACATGTGGGTCCTTTTCCCTTTATAATCTCTTTGGGAACTAGACCTAGTAGTGGTATTGCTGAATCAAAAAGTATGCAATTTTATATTCCTTTGGTAATTGCTTTCCAGAATAGTTGGATCAGCTCATTACTTTACCAATAACGCATTCATGTTCCAATTTTCCAACATCTCCATCATTTATCATTTTCCTCTTCTCTCATACTAGCCAATCTGATAGATGTGAGGTGGTACATCAGAGTTCTTTTAATTTGCAATTCTTGGATAAATAGTGATTTAGAACATATTTTCGTATGACTATAGATAGCTTTAATTTCTTCATTAAAAACTACCTGTTCATATCCTTTGACCATTTATCAATTGACCAATTATCAATCAATGACTTGTATTCTCATAAATTTGACTCAGTTCTCTATATATTTTAGAAATGAGGACTTAATAGATATAATGGCTGTAAACATTGTTTCCCAGCTTTCTGCTTCCCTTCTAGTCTTGGTTGCATTTGACTTTGTGCAAAATCTTTTTAATTTACTATAATCAAAATTAAGCATATTGTCTTTCATAATGTTCACTATTTCCTTTTTAGTCATAAATTCTTTCTTTCTCCATAGATCTGGCAGATAACATTACTTGCTGTCCTAATTTGCTTGTGGTATAACCCTTTATGTCTAAATCATGTACCCATTTTGATTTTATCCCTGAAGCTGGAGACTTTGGATTTACCAAGAATGGCCATTACTTTGTTGTGTTCGTTTGCTTCTTCTGTGGTGTGCCACTAAAACGTTCCACTGATAAACCTTTGTTTCTTATCTGGTAACAAATCATTTTGATAATTATATTATAGTTTTAAATTTGTATTGCTAGGCCTCCCTCTCCCCCCTCTTCCTTTTTCATTGTTTCTCTTGAGAGTCTTGATCTTTTGTTTCTTCACATGAATTTTTCCCCCCTACATTTTTGAAGTATTCATTTGGTAATATAATTGGCATGGCACTGAAAAGGTAAATTAATTAGTATTGTCATTTTAATTTTTTTTTTTTATCAGCCCTATGAGTAATTGACTTTTTTTCAATTTAGGTTTGTCTTTTTTTTTTTTTTCCCCCTTAAAGAATGTTTTGTAGTTGTATTCATAGAGTTCCTCTGTATGTCATGGTGTAGATTCCCAAATGTTTCATTCATCTGTGATTATTTTAAATGGAATTTCTCTTTCTAACAACAACAACAACAGCAACAAAAAGAATGGCCATTCTCTCAAATCCAATCTCTTGCTTTCCCTTCTCACAGGAATCAATACCTTCCTTGGAAAAGGTAAGAAGATAAATTGGTAGAAATATAAAGACTTTTGCCTTCCTGTGAGCCACACCTAGAGATACTCATTTGGACACACATAATCAATGTGGTGAAAACCAAAATCATGCACAGTGCACAGAAGTATAAAGAGGTATAGGCTGGAGTTAGAAATACTTTCAGAAACCACACTCTTGTGCATTTAAATTCCTAGCTAGGAAAAAGATAGCTCACCCATTATTTTTTTTCTGCAATAATGGAAGCTGAAGGACATCAGTTTCCTCACCACCATGGGAAAGCGTGGGGATTAGGATACAAAGCCACATCCTTGGATTCTTTTGAAGAAGAATTAGAAGTCCTCAAAGGTCTTCTCATCACCTTTGTGATGTCATTGTGTGCATGTCTGTGAAGAGGGAGAGGGGGTAAAAGGAGGAAAGAAAGAGGAGGAAGAGAAAAGAGAGAAAAAGATAAGTATAGCAGATGAAAGCTTGACATCTAAAACATTACAAGCTGTTAAATTATGGTGGTACTTAATTACCTGTTCATGATATAAATAAATGACTAAAGGATATAACCAGTTCATTTTCAAAAGAGGAAATAGAAATTGTTCATAATCTCTTGTCTTTCCTTGTTATTTGATTAAATAACATTAAAACAACAAGGCTATACCATTTCACAGCCATCAAAAAAGGCAAAAAAAAAAATTAAAAACAACACAATGCTGGCAGGAATAGAGAAAAATAGGTACAAAAAATTAGACATTGCTGGTAGAAGAACTGAAAATTTGCAGAATATTTTTGGAGAACAATCTAGCAGTTTACAGAAGAGGTCACAAAAATATTTATATTCTGAAAATATTATTAAATATTTTAAAAGTTATTTGTTCAAAGTTTTTTATAATAGCATATCATGAAATTACACACACCCTCACACACACTTCAAGAAACAACCTAAACATAACTACTATTCTGTAGTGTAATTAATAGAACCAATAGAAGAATCTGGAAAGATCTTCATGAATAGTACAAAGATTAAAGAGTAGGACCAGAAGAATGTAATGTACATAACAATCAATTTGAGGGTGGAGAGGTTAGAAGAGAGAGGCAAACTGTAATGTAAATTAACTCCTTTTGCCAATGCAGAGCAATCTGCACCTTAAAAGTTTCAACAGTTGCCTAGTTTCTCACAGCTAGTGTGTGCCAGAGAAGACTTGAAACAGATTTTCTTGATTCTGAAGCTCTCTGTTATGACAATGCTATTCAAACTTCTAAAAATTATTTCCATAATACAAAATTTAAATTGTTTTAATTTTCCCATCAGTAAAAAAATTCATATGTCCCTAGTATGTGTGCATGTTAGTTTATTCATAAATTTTATATTTATATATATATATATAACATATATGTAGATATATAAATATATACTCATAGCTTCAGCTTCACTAATCTACTACACTTTGACATTAAAGATATCCTTTCTTACATTGTACACAGCAACAATAAGATTGTGATGATCAACTCTGATGGGCTTGGCTCTTTTCAATAATGAGGTGATTCAGGCCAGTTCCAATAGACTTGTGATGCATTTAGGAGGAGGACTATGGGGACTGAATGTGGATCACACATAGTATTTTTACCTGTTTTGTTGTTCCTTGCTTTTTTTTTTTTAATCTGATTTTTCTTGTGGAACATGATAAATGTGGAAATATATTTAGAAGAATTGCATATGTTTAAGCTGTATTGGATTACTTGTCTACAGAAGGGTGTGGAGGGAAGGGAGGAAAAAAATTTTGAAACATAAGGTTTTTACAAAGGTGAATGTCAAAAACTATCTTTGCATGTATTTGAAAATAAAAAGCTATTTTAAAAAAAGGATGTCCATTGTAATTACTATTAGATAGAATGCTAGAAATATTAACTATAGCAAGAAGACAAGAAAAAAATTAAGGGAATAAGCATGGGTAAAGGAAACATTTTTATAATTATTTCAGATGGTATGGCAGTTTACTTACAGAATTCATCAACTAAAAATGTAATTGAAACAATAATTTCAGCGATGTTGAAAGATAAAGTAAACCACACCAATCATCATCATCTGTGTATTGCCATCAAAATTCAGCCAAAAGAGAAATTCCCCTTAAAATAACTGCAAAAATTAAGACAACTCTGAGATACCTCTATACACCTGTCAGATTGGCTAAGATGACAGGAACAAATAATGATGAATGTTGGAGGGGATGTGGGAAAACTGGGACACTGATACATTGTTGGTGGAGTTGTGAAAGAATCCAGCCATTCTGGAGAGCAATTTGGAACTATGCCCAAAAAGTTATCAAACTGTGCATACCCTTTGACTCAGCATTGCCGTTATTGGGATTATATCCCAAAGAAATACTAAAGAGCGGAAAGGGATCTGTATGTGCCAAAATGTTTGTGGCAGCTCTTTTTGTAGTGGCTAGAAACTGGAAGATGAATGGATGTCCATCAATTGGAGAATGGTTGGGTAAATTATGGTATATGAAGGCTATGGAATACTATTGCTCTGTAAGAAATGACCAGCAGGAGGAATACAGAGAGGCTTGGAGAGACTTACGTCAACTGATGCTGAGTGAAATGAATAGAACCAGAAGATTGCTGTACACTTCAATGCTGTATGAAGAGGTATTCTGATGGAAGTGGAAATCTTCAACATAAAGAAGATCCAACTCACTTCCAGTTGATCAATGATGGACAGAAATAACTACACCCAGAGAAGGAGCACTGGGAAGTGAATGTAAATTGTTAGCACTACTGTCTATCTACCCAGGTTACTTATACCTTCAGAAACTAATACTTAATATGCAACAAGAAAATGGTATTTACACACATATATTGTATCTAGGCTTTATTGTAACACATGTAAAATGTATGGGATTGCCTGTCATTGGGGGGGAAGGAAGTGGAGGGGGGGGATAATTTGGAAAAATGAATACAAGGGATAATATTATAAAAAAAATTACTCATGCATATATACTGTGAAAAAAATTCTAAATAAAATAAAATAACTGTAAAAAGAAAAAAAGCATCTACCTTCTAAAACACTTGCAGGAACTACATGAATATAACTATAATATAATCTTTATATAAGTAGAATTTGAAATAATTTGTCCAAATATTAATTGCTCCTAGGTAGACTAAGGCAATATTTTAAAACAGTACTACCTAAATTTATTTATTCCGCACATGTCTGTAAAACAAAACAACAACAACAACAACAAAAAATCAAAAGTATTTATAGAGTTTATATATACATATATAAACTGGAGGAATAAAAAGTCAAGAATTTCTAGGGAATTAATGAAAAAGAAGTGGGAAGGAAGAGAGGCTTGAGTAACACCAAATCTACCAAACACTACAAAAAAATAATTATCAGAATTATTTGGTACTGGATTTAAATAAAGAGAGAGAGAGATCATTGCAGCAGAATCGATATATAGCATTAGAGAAGCAAATGAGTTAACCAGATACTTGATAAATTTTAACGCCTTAACTAAGGGCAGCTAGGTGGTGCAGTGGATAGAGCACCATCCCTGAAGTCAGAAGGATCTAAGTTCAAATCTGATCTCACACACTTGATTCTTCCTAGCCCTGTGACCCTGGGCAAGTTACTAAACCCCAATTACCTCTATTGGGGTAAGAACTCATTCAACAAAAACTTTAGGGAAAACTGGAAACCTGGAAAGCAGTATGGCAGACTTAACACCTCTCACTTTTTAGCAAGCTCCCCTAAGTATATGACTTAGACATTAAGGGTGCCATTAACAAATTAGAAGAATAAGGAAGAGAAAAAAATGTGTCAGATCTATAGTTTTGTAGATTATCTACAGATGTAGAAAATTTTGAGTTATTTTCATGCATATTTATTATAAAGGTTTTACTTTCCCTTTTTTTTTTTTAACAGAGGTGGTGGGAAAGTAAGAAGAAAAAAATTACATTAATAGACAAAAAATAATTTAAAAAGGAAAAAATATACATTATAAAATGTTAGTTGAACAGATTTTTTTTTAAAGAATCAGATATAGTTTAAATAATATCTGACACTTTATGATCAGACCTGAACTTTAGGAAAATTCACTTTGGCAAGTTCTATGGAGGATGTATAAGAGAGAAGAGACTTGAGGAAGATGGTCTTAAGAGATTGTTGTAATAGTTCAGACAAAATTCCTAATGAAGATTTTGATTTGGAAGGAATGACCCCCCAAATTATGATACTTTATGCTTTTATATGAATTTTCTTAAATGTAAGTGTAAGCAAGTTTAGTGGTTGTATTGATGTTCAATGTTTTCAATAAGACTTTCTAAAAACTATCTAGAAGTCAGGAGACTGAGTATCCTTAGCTCCTTCACTGTCTCTTCATTTGAAAAGAAATATTAAGATTCCTATACTCAGAGAGTTGGGATTTTGGGCCAGGAAGAAAATGGAGATTTGAAGCCAGACATTCTATACAATTGTACATGACTTCTTGAAGTGTCAGTTGTGGTGAGGGAATACACTAATTGATCTCTAAGGCTTTTTCCACCTGTAAAGGTTATCTTTGGACCACTGAGGAGAGACTGTGTTGTTCATGTGGCGCATGTAATGCTCTTTGCCACTAGGTGGTGGTAAGATCCCATCTTAATCCCCTGCTAATGATGCAGAGTAGAGCTTTTTATTTCTAGATACCTTGTTTAATGCAAAGTAACTGATATTGGACTGTCAGGCTAAAATGTCTCTGAGAAGCAAATTTTATAGAATCGTAGTCTCTCAGAGCTAGAAGGGAGCTCAGAGGTCATTTAGATCAACCTTCTGCTCATTATAATAATATAAACTACAACATCCGTGACAAGTGGTCACCAGTGAGTCTCTTTCTCTAACAACAAACTCAGTCAAAGAGAACACACTCACTCAATCAATAAACATTTATTAAATGCTTATTATGTGCCAGGCACTATTCTCAGAAATGGGTACTACTTATCAGAACAGTATATTAATTGTTGGACAATGCTAACTTGTAGAATGCTTTTTCTATTAAATTGAAATCTGTCTCTCCGAATCTTTCAACTCACTGGCTGAGTTTATCATAACAACCGTATGACAGCCTTTCAGATATATGAAAACATCTACCTCAAGCCTTATCTTCTCTAGATTAAATATCCTTAGTTCACATAGACTTTCCTTGTATGCCTTGACTTTGAGTCTCCTCATCTTCATAGGTATCCTTTTCCTGACCCAATTCACTTTGGAAATGCCTTTTTTGAAATGTGGTACCCAGAAGGAAACATGAATACTTCAATTATAATCAAACTTGAACTAACAACAACAGGATTACCTCCTCTGCCATTCTTAATCAAGGTGGCATTAGGGGCAACTAGATGATATAGTGAATAGAATACTGGGATTGGAGGCAGGAAGACTCATCTTTCTGAATTCAAATCTGGCCTAATACTAGCTGTATCAGCTATTGACATTTGACAAATCATTTTGTCCTGTTTGCTTGCCTCAGTTCCTCATGAGCTAGAGAAGGAAATGACAAACTACTCCAATATTTTTGCAAGAAATAGTAGCTTTGCATGAATGATGTGTCAGACATTATATAAATCTTAAGGATACAAAAAACAAATAAACAGTTCTATATCAAAAAGAAAAAAAAAAGAAGAAGAAGAAGATTGCTCTTAATATCTTGGAGTACATAAAGCCTATCTTTTTTTGTCTATCTACTCCATTGTTTATGTGCCTAGTAGTGAAATCTCTACATCAAAAAGTATGAACACTTTAGTTATTGTCTCTGAATTATTCCAGATTGGTTCTACAAATTTTACAACTCTATCAATAATTTATTAATATGTCTGCCTCTCTACAACTCCCCCAACACTGACTATTTATATTTTTTGTCATCCTTGCCAATTTCCTGGGTATTAAGTGAAACTTCATTTTTTTTTCCTGATTTTTACTTTTTTCATTATTAATGATTTAGTGTATTTTTCAAATGATTGTTAATTTTATTAACTCTTTGTTCATAACCTTTGACTACTTTTTCAGAGGGGAATGGTTTTTAACCTTAGATATTTCTATTAGTTGTCTATTTATCCTATGTATCAAAACCTCATCAGAAATATTTGCTATAAATGGGTTTTTCTTCCTTAAAAAAAAAAAAAAAGAAAGAAAGAAAAAGAAATAGTAGCTTTGGGGGGGGAGCTATTATGCCACAATATTCATTTAAAATGAGCTTTCAGGGCTTTAGAACCCCCAGGTTGTTACCCCATCCCCCAGAACTGTATTCTAGTTTTATCTCCCAACTTATTTTTTTTTTAAATTTTTTTTTTTTAATAACCCAGTTTTTCAATATGTTGAAATCTTTCTGGATTTAAAATCTGTCATCCAATGTATTGGCTGAGCTTCCTGAGCTACATTTTGTTTTTATCTCCATCTAAATTGTTGAGCACAGTAGGGGTTTGTGGGGGGTGCAGTTTAAATATTGAAAAAAATAGAGATAAAGACAGAGCACTCAATACTCAATCACAGAACTTTCAAGATGACATTATCCATCAACCATTCTTTGGAGTGATGATTTTGTTAGAATACAGTTGAAAGTTCCTAGTAGTACTGTTGCCCTCCCCTGGTAAATATCTCTAATAGAATCATTCCATAGTGAAAATAAAAATGTTTTCTAAAAGTCCAAAGTTCCCTTGTGAAAGTAACTTAGGCCAGTCCCAGAGTATTTTTTCTTTGGTCAAGTAGAAGCTGCTGCCTTTTGCGACTCTTATTCTCTGGAAGGTTAAGCACTAACTCAGATGTAGATAACCTTGCTTAATATGCAAGGAGTGGACCTGCCTTGAACTTTACTCAGGAATAATTGGGCAGGACACCCAACTGCCACTGTAAATATGCACACCCTGGACTATTTGGCTCCTCCCTTAGAATCAGAGTTGCATAGTATTTGTTACTGCCTGCATGAACCTCAATGGATCCTTCTTTGATTATTCTATGTATGAATTGATCATGGTTTTGTTTTGTTTTGTTTTGTTTTTCTGGTTATATGTGTACTTTTTTTTTAAAGCACATTTCCTATATGAATCATATTAGGAGAGAAAAATCAAAACAAAAGGGAAAAACCATGAGAAAAAAAAAAAGACAAAAGACAAAAAAAAAAAAAAAAAAAAAAAAAGTGAACATAGCATGTGTTGATTTATATTCAGTCTCCATAGTTCTTTCTCTGGATACAGATAGTGTTTTTCATTGAAAGTTTATTGGGATTGCTTTGGATCACTCAACTACTGAGAAGAACCAAGTTTTTCATGATTGCACAATCTTGCTGTTACTGTGTTACAATCTATTCCTGTTCTGCTTGTTTGGCTCAACATCAGTTCATGTAAATCTTTCCAGGCCTTTCTAAAATCATCCTGTTCATCATTTTTTAATAGAACAATAATATTCCAGTACTTTCATATACCAAAGCTTATTTAGCCATTCCCCAACTGATGGCCATCTATTCATTTTCCAATTGTTTGCCACCAATATGTCTTATATTAGAGGAGGTAGGTGGTACAGAAGACCTGAATTTCAATCTGGCCTTAGAATACTTACTAGCTGTGTGACCTTGAACAACTCACTTAACTTTTGTCAATCTCAGTTTCTTCAACTATAAAATAGGGGAAATAATAGCATCAACCTCACAAAGTTGTTATAAAGACCAAATAGATAGCATTTGTATAGCACTTAGCATAGTGTGTGACAAACAGTAGGTGCTTAATAAATGTATGCTTCCCTCCCTCTCCATCCCCACTCCCATGATAAAGATAATCAAAAGGAAGCATTTTTGAAATAAGAGCCTAATACAGCAAGGTTCTTTAATTTTCACTGATATAGGTACTCCCTTCTACTTTGTGGATTGCAAGTTCTTTGTGCCTTAGACAATAAATAGGGGTTTTTTTGGTTACTGTCATTGAAAAAAAAATCACCAAGTGGTTGCTCATTCAGAAGAATGAGTCCTTCTGAATTTAGCTAGGTTGGTTCCAGGAGACAGACATAGCAGACCCTCAAGCCTATACTTGAAGGCTTTCTAGCTTTTCTGAGATCAAAGAGTTTGAATTCTATTGGCATAGGCTCTAAAATCCCAAAGTTTTCGCTAGAAAAGTATGTGTGTGACTACCTAATCCTATAGCCTATCTTCTTTAAAAGGGAAGCAGTATGTATGGCCTAAAAAGATAAAAATAAATTTAAAAAATTAAAAAAAATGGAACCCTTACCAGAGGTCTGATTCCCAGGTCTAGCTCTAGTAAATTGCTTTGTGTCTTTGTGGAAATCTTCAAATTTTGGTTTGAAGATCTCCAGGATTAGGGATCACAGTGCTTCCCAAAGAAGTTGACATTTCGCTGATTCTAATTATTAGGAAGGGACACTTGGTGGTACAATGGATAAAGCACCTAGACTATAATCAGAAAGACCAGAATTCAAATTCTGTTTCAGACATTTAAGTATGACTCTTGGAAAGTCATTTGATAAACACTGTTTACCCCAATTTTCTCATTTGTTAAAATGAGCTGCAGAAGGAAAAGCCAAAAAATTATTAGAGTTTATCTATCAAGAAAACTTCAAATGGAGTCACAAAGAGTTGGACACCACAGAACAATAATAACACAAAATTATTAGGAAGTTTTTACTTTTTTACATTGAGCTGAATTTTGTCTCTGAATTTTTAGTTCTACACATTGGGATCAAGTAGGTCAAGATTTATCCCTTGTCCACCTAATAGCTCCTCCAATACTTGAAGACATCTCTAAATTACAGATTTTCAGAAATGGAAAAGAAGTAAGAGGTCATTTGGTACATGCGGCATCCAATAGGAAGCCTGACTACGTAATCAAGGTGAGAAGTCATCATCTTCACTTGGTTACCTCAGTGAGTATGATCCAATTCTTTCTCAAAGCCCATCATTCTACTTTTGTACAGCTTCAATTATGGAAATTTTGTCTTATGTCAAAATATATCTTTTTACAAACTCAATTCATTGCTCCTAGCTTTGGTGTTGGGGGCCTCCTTCTACGTGATAGCCTTTCAAATAAAATTATATTTCCTTTCCCAATATTCTTCCTCTGAAGTCTTCTCTTCAAGAAAACACACTTATTAGCAGCTCTTATACCTGATTATATGCCAAGAAGCTGAAAACCTAAATGAAATGTATGAATGTTTATAAAAAAAATACTCAGATTAATAAAATAGAAAATTTAAAATTTAAACCATTTGATATGAAGAGGAGAATTTAAGGAAACCTTAAATGAAATCACAAAGGGAAGGAAGATTTAAGCTAATTCAACTAATTTTAAAAATCTAATTGTAGAACTTTGAATGTTTCTTTGTTAAAAATAATTTTATTAGATTCAGTTAACTTTCTAGTCTTTTGAGATCTTCTTGGATCCTGACAGACATCTAATGCTTCAATTATTCTTCCTAGTTTTATGTGATTTTTCAAATCTGACAAGCAGTCTTTTTATGCTTTCATCTAAGTCACTAAAAAAAAAAAAAAAAAAAAAAAAACCCAAAAAACAAAGCACAAAGCAAAGGTGAGAGTGCTGGGAAATTACACCAGAGACTTCTGAGTTGATATTGCCCTTTTAATGACTATTTTTGAAGTTCATACAATCAGTCACTTCTTCAGCTAGTATTAATATCATATTTTAAAGTTTTCAAAAGACGTTACAAATATTATGTCATTTTATTTTCACAACAACCCTGAGTGTTATATCATCTTACAGATGGGAAACTGAGGCAAATAGAGGTTAAATGACTTGCATAGAGTCATACAGCTAGTAGGAATCTGAAATTTTATTTAAGCTTCAAAGGTGAAGATATGAAGGGAGCTAAACATATGAAAATAATCTTAGTGTTTTAGTGTACTCAAGATGAATATATAGTGTGATGTGACACCCTAAAAAAGCTCATGCACAATGGATAGAGTGCTGGACCTGGAGTCAGGAAGACTCATTTTCCTGAGTTCAAAAACAGCCTCAGACACTAACTGTGTGGCCCTGGGCAAGTAATTTAATCCTGCTTGCCTCTGTTTCTTCAACTGTAAAATGAACAGAGAAGGAATTATCTCTACATCAAAACCCCCAAAATGGGATCATGAAGAATCAGACATGACTGAAAAACACCTGAACAATAAGCCTTAGTGTTTTCTCTCATGATAAGGTCACATCTGGAACATTGTGTTCAAGTATAGATGCCACATTTTTAAAAAGAACATTTATAAACTGGAGTGAATCTAGAGGAGGTGACAGGTTAGGAACCAGGAGACCATGCCAGAGGAAAATCACTTTTAGCAAATAGGTATGTTTAATTAAGAGAAGATCCTGAATTATCCTAACTCCAGGCCCAACTTCTATCCACTGCAACACCAGGTTCTGCCCCGGGGCCCTCTTTTTTCCTCTATTTTATTTCACTAGGAAATCTCATCAAGATTTAATGGATCTCAAAGATGATGATTTTTTTTCTTTCTTTTTTAAAAAAATTTTATTAATTTTATAATTATACATTTTTGACAGTATATATGCATGAGCAATTTTTTTTTATAACTATCACTTGTATTCATTTTTCCAGATTTTTTCCCTTCCCTCCCTCTACTTCCTCCCCTAGATGACAGGCAATGCCATACATTTTACATATGTTACAGTATAACCTAGATATAATATATGTGTGTAAATCCAGTTTTTTTGTTGCACGTTAAGTATTGGATTCCGAAGATATAAGTAACCTGGGTAGATAGACAGTAATGCTAATAGTTTACATTCAATTCCCAGTGTTCCTTCTCTGGATGTAGTTGTTTCTGTCCATCATTGATCAGCTGGAAGTGAGTTGGATCTTCTTTATGTTGAAGATATCTACTTCCATCAGAATACATCTTCATACAGTATTGTTGTTGAAGTGTATAGTGATCTTCTTGTTCTGCTCATTTCACTCAGCATCAGTTCATGCAAGTCTCTCCAAGCCTTTCTGAATTCATCCTGCTGGTCATTTCTTACAGAGCAATAATATTCCATAGCCTTCATATACCATAATTTACCCAACCATTCTCCAACTGATGGACATCCATTCATCTTCCAGTTTCTAGCTACTACAAAAAGAGCTGCTACAAACATTTGGCACACACAAGTCCCTTTCCCCTCTTTAGTATTTCCTTGGGATATAAGCCCAGTAGTAGCACTGCTGGATCAAAGGGTATGCACAGTTTGATAACTTTTTGGGCATAGTTCCAGATTGCTCTTCAGAATGGCTGGATTCTTTCACAACTCCACCAACAATGTATTAATGTTTCCCACATCCCCTCCAACATTCATCATTATTTGTTCCTGTCATCTTAGCCAATCTGACAGGTGTGTAGTGATATTTCAGAGTTGTCTTAATTTGCATTTCTCTGATCAGTAGTGATTTGGAACACTCTTTCATATGAGTGGATATAGTTTCAATTTCATTATCTGAGAATTGTCTGTTCATATCCTTTGACCATTTATCAATTGGAGAATGGTTTGATTTCTTATAAATTAGGATCAATTCTCTATATATTTTGGAAATGAGACCTTTATCAGAACTTTTAACTATTAAAATATTTTCCCAATTTATTACTTCCTTTCTAATCTTGTTTGCATTAGTTTTGTTTGTACAGAAAATTTTTAGTTTGATGTAATCAAAATCTTCTATTTTGTGATCAATAATGATCTCTAGTTCTTTTCTAGTCATAAATTCCTTTCTCCTCCACAGGTCTGAGAGGTAGACTATCCTCTGTTCCTCTAATCTATTTATGATCTCATTCTTTATGCCTAAATCATGGACCCATTTTGATCTTATCTTGGTATAAGGTGTTAAGTGTGGGTCCATATCTAATTTCTGGCATATTAATTTCCAGTTTTCCCATCAGTTTTTTTCAAATAATGCATTTTTTCCCTAATGTTGGTAAAAGATGATGATTTTCAAATCTACTTATGCAGCCCTAACCTCTATGCTGACTTCTAGACTCACGTATCCAATACAATGTATTTTTGAACATCTTGAAGTGGACATTCTAAGGACATCTTAAACTCAACATGTCCAAAACTGAACTTAGTATCTTTTTCTGAAATCTTTTCCTCTTCAAATTCTCCAATGGAAGGCATTCATGATAATCTGGGCTCACAAGATAGCTATCATCTGTTACTCCTCACTGTCCCTCACCTTCCATATCCAATATACTGCCATAAGCTTTTGATTTTATCTTTGCAACATTTCTTGCATATGCTCCCTTCTCTCTTCTGACAATGACACTATTCTATAATGTCATCAGTTCAAGTCTGAGTTAAAGCAATCACTGCTGGTTGGTCTGTCCACTACAGGTCTCTCCCCACTCTGGTCTATCTTCCAGTCAGCTGCCAAAATGATTTCCTAAAGTGCAATTTTGGCTATATAATCCTACTTCCCTAACTTAATAAAACTCTAGTGATTTCCTATCGCCTACAGAATCAGAAATAAAATTCTTTTTTTAGATTTTAAAGCTCTTTGTACCCTGTTACCCTCCCCCTAACCACCCACAGCATTCCAGTCTTCTCACCGTATTTACAGCCCCCACTCATGTACTCTGCAATCCAGTAGCACTGACCTTTTTGCTGTTCCTAGAACAAGATTGTCTGTCTCCTGACTCTGGGCATTTTTACCAGCTGTTGCCCTAGAATTTAGTGCAGTGTCTGACTCAAATGCTTAATACATGTTATTGAATGATTTCTGAATGTATATTTCTAACACTCTCTACCTCTTTCTTGTCCACAAGAATAATTTGATGAGGTCATTATATCTGTAGCATTCTCCTCATGTCTCTCTTTAGTTTTAGGAAGAATCATGGAGTGGAGGGGAATGATTTCAAGGTGTGAGACCTTCTTGGTATGGAAATTTCCTCCATTAATGTAAATTGGTAATTTATCCATAACATAGTTTTAGAGAATTTACCTGTATTGCTGAGAGTTTCAATTACTTGCCCATAATCACAGAGCTATCAGAAGGGTAACTTGAAATTAT
This sequence comes from Sminthopsis crassicaudata, assembly GCF_048593235.1. Classification (NCBI taxonomy): domain Eukaryota; kingdom Metazoa; phylum Chordata; class Mammalia; order Dasyuromorphia; family Dasyuridae; genus Sminthopsis; species Sminthopsis crassicaudata. Next base: position 397,539,146 of record NC_133618.1, read on the forward strand.
GTCTTTCCTACTCCAAGATTTTGGAATAGGAAAATCTATATAAGCAAAAGATCAGCAGCTAGGGCCTCAATGAGAAACATTCTAAGAAATAATTTAGAATTATTAGAGAAAAACCACAAAAATTTTCATACCCTTTGGCCCAGTATCCCACTATTGGTCATGTGCCCCAAGAAGGATAAAAAAGTCCAGAAAATTACAAATATACTAAAATATTAAAAACAACTTTTGTGGGGGCAACTCCCCTCACCCCTCAAAAACCAAAAACTTAATTTTGAAATAAGGTGGATGCTTTGTTTGGGAAAGGCATTGGCCAAAATTGTTTGGGAAATTGTTGAACAAAATACTATTTCACTGTAAGAAATGATCGGTATGAGAAAACCAGAAGAACATGAGAAAACTTGTATGAATTGATACAGTATAAAGCAAGTAGATCAGGAAAATAATATATTTAAGCACTATAATAATGTGAACAGGAGAAAAAAAAGCCACAACATAAAAGGAAACCAAACTTTCATTAATTACAATAGTCAATTTTAACCCTATAAGGCAGGTAATTAAATATTCTTTCCTTCTTTTGGTAGAGAAGTGAGACATTAAGTTATGTGTCTGAAGTAGGTACTATGTTAGTTGGGTTTACTTATTTGTTTTCAAGACACGGTTCAATGGGAGAGGTTATATTGGGATACGGCTGTGATTTTTAAAAACAAAAACAAAGATAAAGAAAAACAACTGAGGATATACATCTGATTATGCTTGGGTTTTCTCTCTTTTGGCAGAATGAATTTTTAAATTTTTAAATTTCTACTTTAGCAACTATTTCCTCTTCATTGATCAGGAAGAATAAAGTCCAAAAGAATAAATGAGTGAATGAAAAAAGTATTTATCAAGTGCTTATTCTGTGTAAAACACTATGTGAGGTACTGGTGATATGAATATAAAATGAAGACAGTCTATGCTTTCAATGTCACATTCTATTGGAGGAGGACAATATTTATGGGAAGATTCCACTTCAGGGAAGATGGAAGAGCCAGTGATCATAGGGGTTCAGATATTGAGTCCCAGGGATTCTCAGGTTATATTTAATGTCAGATAGCAAATGTCTGGTGTAAGTGGTAAGACCCCAATGAGATCTTAGTAGAGAGACTGTAGTTGCTAAATACTTGCTAATACAAGGAATGTGAATGGACATGTTTATCTGGCCAGGGAGGAGGGGTGATCTTGGAGGGACCTAACCTACCACCAGACCTGAAGGCTGTAGTGAAGTAAAAATTCTGGATTTCTTTCAAAACTGGTGGACATGGAGGGGAGGGAATATCATTGTCCTGCTAGAAGGAAAAGGGAAGGGAGCACTGATAGTAAGGTTGAAAGTGGGAGGAGAATTTCCCACAGCGCTTGTTCCTGCTTGTCCTTTTGTATAGCATCTGGGCCAGTGCTTGTGCCAGAATAATTTCTATGCCTTTTGAGGAATGTGCTTTCATTAAGCCAAGTCAAAATTTTATCACGTGCTCTGCTTTTGGTAAATTTCCAGCAGCATATATGAATTCTTGAAATTCTTCATCACAACAATATCATCATCTTTCCATGCTAAATAAGTGATCTGTTTCCTAAATTCCCTCTCTATTTCATCTTTTTGGCTAGGTAGACTGAGATATATTCCCATAAAGTTATCATTTAGATTTTTCTATTTATTAATCCTACTTAAAATGTGTTCTATCTTGTCAGAAGTTCTTTTGGCTCCCTAGGATTCCTTACAAAAATATAACTTTTTTTATTCATAACTGTGTCTAGAGGGGGCAGCTAGGTGGCACAGTGGATAGAGCACCAGCCTTGAATTCAGGAGGACCCAAGTTCAAATGTGGTCTCAGACACTTAACACTTCCTAGCCGTGTGACCCTGGGCAAATCACTTAACCCCAGCCTCAGGGGGGGGAAAAAAACCATAACTGTGTCTAGAGAGTATTAAACTGTTCATCTCTTTTCCTTAATTCTAAGTCTAGACCTCAAAAAGATCAAAGAAAGAAGAAATCATCTATACATATAAAAATATGTATAAGGAGGTATCTACCTAATAAGGAATACCTAGACAAATAATGTTATATGTTTGGACTATTATTGTTCTAAATTATAAAATGGACACTTTTAGAGGAAACCAGAAAGTTCTTTATGAACTGATCCAAGGTGAAGTGAGAAGTAGAACAATTTATATAATGAAAACAATATATGAGAGAAAAAAAAAAAAAACTTTGGAAGATTTTTAAAACTCTGATCAAACCAATGAAAAACCATGAGCCAAGAGGACTGAAGATGAAATATGCTATCATCCTCCTCATAGACAAGTGACAAACTTAAGAAGCACAAAGAAACATACATTTTTGACAAGGTTAATGTGGGTTGGACTATGAGTATTTGTAACAAGGGTTTTATTTTTTCAATTGTTCAGTGGAGGAACAGGGAGTGAGAGGAAGCTTTTAAAATAAATACATTAAAGGTAAATAATTTTAAAATATATCTTTGTAATTAAAATGCTACTCCATCTCATCCCTTCCTCTGTTCAGTTCCTTTTGAATGAAATATCACATTCCAGAGTCATATTTCAGTCATAGTTCCCATGTCACTCCCAAGCCACTAAGTCTGAACTGGTAACAATAATATACAAAAATGCAACAAAGTACAAATTTGTCTTTTCATTAAGGTCTATAGTTTCCCTGTTTATTACATATATTTCATGCATCTGTAAAGAGACGTCTGAAGTAATGGGATTTTATTGCTGTTTCACTTCTTAGATACTGTATCCTGTGAATAATTGATTCTTTTTTTTTTTTTTTTTACTATTCCTTTTCCTATTTGTAGCTGCTACAGGGGCAAAGGCAATATTGTATAGTCCATAGAGAACTGATTTCAAGATTAGGATAGTTCAGGTTCAAATCCTGCCTCTTAACACTTTTTGGCCTCAGAATCCCTTTATACTCTTACAAATTCTTGAGGACCCCTCCCTACACACACACATTCAAGAGCTTTTGTTTATGTGAGTTATATCTATTGATAATTGCCATATTAGAAAATAAAATAACTTGAAGTATTATTATGAGAATAGTTTTTACCCATTGAAGGTGTCTTAAGAACTCCTAGGAATTCCTGAAATAAGACTACAAGAAAGTATTTTATTAGTTTGCATTAGACATATAATTTATGGTTCAACCAAGATGTTTTATATGAATCTCTCCACACCGGTGGAAAGGCTAATAACTCAACACTGCCTGCTGAGAGGAGGGAAAGCGCTGAATTTGGAACATGGGAGAGGAGAGACATTCTTCTTTCTAGCTTTGAAAGAGAACATATGGTTTTCTAGATCCTCTTTGGGTAGAAACAGCACGAGACACACATACACACACATAAAGACATACAGAGAGACATAGAGACAGAGACAGGGAAACAGAATAGAGAGATGAGATAGAGAGACACATAGACAATGAGAAAGATAGACACAGAGAACCCATAGGAGACATCTGTTTGTTTGGGGGCAAGAGGAGGAAGGAAAAGCAGCAAAAGAGACCTAGAAAAAATGGTCAGACAAGTAGGAGAAACAGGCAAGAGAACCAGGAAAGATCACTATCTCTGAAGCCAAAAAAGGGAAGAATATATCCAGAAGAGGTTGGTCAGCAGGATCAAAAGCTGAAGAATGATTAAGTGGATGAGGACTGAGAAAAGACTCTTTCATTTAGGAACTATGAGATCATTTACTACATTGAGAGAGGATTTTGAGTTGAAAGGTCAGGCTACAAGTGATGTTGCTGCTTACATAATCATAATCACTGAATATTTTTATGGCATTCTAGAGTTGATGTGATTTAATAATCATTGCCATTCACTTTTAAGACAGGATCTGGTAGTACTGGTCTGAAACACATTTTAGTGTTCATATTGTAATAGAGCAAAAAGGTGCTGGGAGAATGAGTATTATGAGATGATTTGAGTCTTAGTAGAATTACTCTTGGAGGCAGCTAGATGGTGCAGAGGATAGAGTCCTGTAGCTGGAAGACTTTCTGGGATAAAATCTAGTCTCAAATACACATATCCTGGGGCTTAATTTAATCCTGTTTACCTCAATTTCCTCATCTATAAAATGAGCTAGAAATGGCAAAGCACTCTAGGATTTTTACCAAGAAAACCCCAAAATGCGGTCATGAAGAGTCGGAAACAACTGAACAGCAACATAGAATTACTCTTGTTTGCAATGATTCTGAGAACATTAAAACTCCAAGTTGTGGTTTGTTTATACAAAGTTGGTTTTTACCAGTATGGAATTACCAATCTGCTCTTCTATCAATATGCCAGAGCCCTAGGTCTTCTACTTAAAACAAGCTTATTGTATGCATGCTATAGTGCACAGACCTTTATAGGGCTCTAAGAAGATTACTATTCACTAGTATAATGAAAATTCAAGAATAAATTCTAATACCAGCTGTTTTATTTAGAGCAATTCACTTCAAGATACAGTAGAATGAACCTTGGATTTAGAATCTGAAGTTCTGTGTTAGAAATCTGGTAATTGGAAAGTTCAAAAGAAAGATTGGGCAGATCTGACTCTAAAAAGCAAAACTATCTAGGAAAGTCAAAAATAATAATCATGTTATACAAATGAGGTACAGAGGAAGAATAAACTCAGAAGCATTAGAAAGGGGAGGAGGGCTTATAGTATTGTAAACCTATTCACATTGGGAATGGATTAAATAGGCAACACATATATACCATGAAGGGTATAGCACCCTCCAAAATCTATAAAAAATTAAGGGGGTGGGGAGGTTTGGGAGAAGGGATAGGATAAGATGTAGTACAGAAGGATATATAGGTTTATGGAGGTGGGACATGTATAGATTAATGGGAGGGGGATAAAGAGGGAAGGAAGAGGGAGGGGAGATAAAGGAGGGTCCTATGGGTAGGGGGAGATTAAGTAATTGTAAGGCAAATAGAGGAGCAGAATTAAAGTAGAAGAATTATCAAGGATAGGAAATAACAGATATACAGAAATACTACAATAAGCATTAGGAGTAGAATTTACTAGAAAACAAAGCTGAGCTAGTAATCATTGATTTTAGACAAAGTCAAATTTAAAGATTCAATCAAGAGAGAAATCTATATGTCAGCTATATTATGATTGTTTTAGATGCATGTTTATATACATACATATGCATATATATGTGTGTGTCTGAGTATATGTGGATATGTATATAGATCTATGTATGTGTGTATATAGACATATGTATACGGGTGCATCCATGGGTGGATGTGAATGCGTGTATATATATGTGTATACACACACACACATATATATGTATACACACACACATATATATATAAATATATCTGTGCTTAACTGTAGTCTGCTTGGAGGAGGGAATGAAAGGGGGAAAAGAATAAAATAAAAAATGCTCAGCAGAGAACAAAATAATAAACTTCAAAGAAGCAAAGAAAAGATGGACATTCATGAATATTTCTTCTATTATTATATATGCTTTCTTGAAATATAAATATACTGTTATATATTTGAATCCTTCTTGATAGTCTGCTGGGCACATGACAATGCTTTGTTTTGTTCTGTTTTCCTTTTCTGTCTTTCTTTTTTCTATTTTGCTTTTTAAATTTTCTATTTAGTTCAATTAAAAAAGGATTTTTTTTTTAATTGACTGCCAATTAATAGTTGTGTTTCCTTGCAAAAGTAACTTTTTGGGGCTTCATATGTAAAATGAGAAAAACAAACTAGATAGTCTCTATCTATCATAAAAATCTATTAACCCTAAAATCTTCAGTTTCCATGTCTTCCCAATAGGGTTAACAACACACAGAATTATCATGAGGAAAATACTTTATAAGCTTGTGAATTCTTGTTATCGTTGTTGTTTGTCCTTCATTCTCAAAGAGGGCCATGACATTAGGGCAGCGATGCCATGACATGCAAGTGAATTGAATTTAAGTGAAGGAGGCTGTGCAAAGTCATCAGCCTCAATTCTAATAAACTTGGGATGGAGAGTGCCATCTACATTCAGGGAGAGAACTATGGAGACTAAATGTGGATCAAAACATAGTATTTTCACCATTTGTTGTCGTATTTGTTTGCTTGTTTTCTTTCTTGTGCTTTTTTTTCCCCTTGTGATAGATTTTTCTTGCTCAGGATGATGAATATGGAAATATGTTTAGAAGAACTGCACATATTTAACCTATATTGGATTGCTTTCTGTCTTGGAGAGGGGGGAGGAGGAAAGGGAGGGAGAAATATTTGGAATACAAGTTTTTGCAAAGGTGAATGTTGAAAACTATCTTTGCATGTATTTAGAAAAATAAAACACTAGACACTTCAAAAAAATCTCATGACCTTTTAAAAGTCCATTTTATAGATGAAGAAACTAGTTCAGATAAGCTGTGACTTAACTGGGGTCTCAGAGATTCCTGGTTTCCTGAATCTAAGTCCAAAGTTCTTTTCACTCTATATATAGGACTTTTCACTATATATGTAGGACTCTATATATAGTCCTAGAATAATTATAACAAACATTTACATAGCATTCAAAGTTCTGCAATATCTCACACAACATTTCATTTGATCCCAATACTCCTTTTTCCCCAAGAAAAGAGATTCATAACCCAATGATCATTTCCATTGCTACTCTGAAGAATGTGACAATTTACTGCCCTATGACTTAACTGAGAATCCTGAGGATTCCAAATTATAGATTACTCAACCAGAAATTCCTTTGTGAGTTACTACTATTCCCTACTTTCTTCTACCTACCTATTCATGTTAGTTTTATTCTTCTACCCTTATCCTATTCTACTATAAACTCTCATTGTTTCCTTTGAAACCTTATTTTACTGTTAACAAATATTAGACCTGTGGTATTCCCCACATTCTAGGCAATATCACTTCATATATTGTATACATACATGCTTGCCTTCCCCAATAGAATGTAAGTTCCTGGAGGCCAAGGACTGTTTTGGTTTTGTCTTTGTGTCCTCAGTACCTGGGGAAAATGCCTAGCATATGTGTGTGTATGTATATTATATACATATGTATATGTTTATATGTGATATGTGTATATAATAGTACTTAATAAATACTTGTTTAATTGAACAGAAATCAATCCATAAGCATTTATTAAGTGCCTACAAGATACTAGGTGCTGGGGATATTCATAACTCTAACAGATCTGAGACAACATTTATTTGGGAATTTCTTCAGAATACTGGAACTGTCCACATCTGCTCATCCTGTGCAAGCCTTATTCTTGTTTTCTGCAACTTTTGCTATATCCTGTCTTTCTCCTACTATACTATCCATAAGGATATCATTAGACCACTCTTGCCTTTCATTTTTCAGCTCTCACTCTTTTTAAAAAAATAATAGCTTTTTATTTTTCAAAATATATGTCAAAATAGTTTTCATTTACCTTTGCAAAACTTTGTGTCCAAATTTTTCTCCTTCTATCCAGCAAGTCATCCAATATAAGTTAAACATGTACAATTCTTCTAAACATATTTTCACAAAATCCTGGGATAAGAAAGTATGCCATAGGGAGAAACTCACTGAACATAGATTGTTGAGAGTTGAGTTCACATCAAATTTCTGTGATCCCTCATCTCTCTGAGTTTACTTTCTTTCTCTGTTAAATGAGAAAATGGAATTAAATGATCTCTAATATCCTTACTTGTCTGACATTCTATTATGCTATGAAAAAGCCACTTTAACCCAGCAGCAACAATATGGTGGAGCCAACTCTTACTGGCTCCCAAGCTGATGGTAAATTTTCAGTATAAACATTTACACCTCAGGAAAGCTGCAAACTTATATAAATATATGTTTATATAAATCAGAGTTTGATTTAGTGTGCTATTGATTATCTTGACTTAAAGTGTTACAGGAAATGTTAATCAAGTGAATTAAACTTAAAAACATTTCTCCTGGAGGGTGGGTTGTTAAATATTCACCAGCACATTCCTTGGCTAACAATTGTTTAATTCAGTTTAACAAGCAATTGTTAAATATCTGCTAAGTAGAAGGCATTGCAAGGGAGCTAGGTGGAATATGAATAGAGCAATGGAGTTAAAAAGACCTGAATTTTAATGTGACCTTAGATACTAGTTATGTGACCCTGGTCAAGTTACTTAACTCTGTTTACCTCAGTTTCCTCATCTGCCAAATGAATTATGTCTAACTCTTTCGACCCCATTTGGGACTTTGTTCTCAAAGATACTAGAGTAGTTTTGATGAGGTCTAGATAAGGGATACCTAAATAAAATTAGTATTAATTGAGGTCTAGTGGCAGGTTTGGGGTACAGGGAGTCAAATGGAGCTCCCCTACAACCCCTTTGGATTCGGTGCAAGGATATAGAGTTAAATGAGTTTTAGTGGCAACGCAAGAATCCCTTGTAAAGGAATTTACAGGCCTGAAAACTTAGATTGATAAAAAAGGTTTATTGTAGGGTTTGGAAGTAAAGTTAAAGTCTGGTTAGTAAAAAGTATTAACTAGAGGAAGAAATATACCAAAAGGGGCCGACAGAGAGTCTGTGATGCAAAGCATGGTGCTTACATGTTTCAACCTTCTGCCAAGAGATGATTCCAGCTTGGCTCTTTTATTTGCTTGAAGGGGCCTATGGGTGAAGTCCCAGGTTGATTCCTTGAGGGCCAGAACCCCCCCCAGGTGGGGGTTGGGAAACCTGAGCAGATCATTAGAATGGGGGCTGGGTACAACCCAAATTAGCTCAGATATAGATCTCTCCCTTGGAATACAAAAGGGTAGTTTTGACCAGATCTTGTAAATCAAAGGTCAGTCCCAAAGGGGATTGGAGATCAGAAAAGGAAACTTAAAGGGGCTACCGCCCCCATCAGTTTGACATATCCTTTTCTAGGGCAGTATGTGTACTGTTTTTCTTGATTTTCCATTTGGGGAGAATGGAAGTGGGAGAGAAAAAAGATAGATCTTCATTTGAAAAAATAGCATTTAGAAAACACAAGTAGATGCATTTTTGAATATTGTTTGTGAAAGTTTACTTCTTCCACACTAATATCTTCATCAAGGATGCCCTCATAAAGCTTTTATATATATAGGAAGATAGGGATATGAGTTCATGACTGATGATTTCATGGGGGAAACCTTCTTTTGAAATCAATAAGATCTAATACTTTTTTCCCTATGCCTTTGGTATCTTCCTCTGCTTTAGAGACTTTATAAATCTGTCCTTCAAGACCCTTACAATTATAATGCCTCCAATATGGATTTCCTCTCTCTATACTTGATTCTATCCTGCTGTTTTTTTTCCATTTTAGTTCTTTTTAGGGACATCACTACTTCCTCTGTGGTACTTCTGGGACTGTGATACTAAATTCCAAGTGTGATGGTATCATTATCCTTGATGAAGAAAAATTTTTGCAAATCTTTTGCGTTTTTCTACTTTTTGTAGTTTTCTTTCTATTTTCATCTTTGAATGCCTTTGTTGGGATGATTTTATTTTGTTAAATATCTTGCCAAATTTTCTTTAGTTTTATCCTTTATTGATTCTCTCTGCTTTATGGAAAAAACATACAGCTCATTATTATCCATCATTTTTTCTTCAGTGGATTTTATAAATGACTGCATGGAATCACTCAGTGCTGCCTTTGGGAACCATCTTTCTCTATTTGATAAATAGGTCATATTTTTGCTGAGTAAGGCATTTTTTTCTGTTTTTTTTTTTTTTTTTTGGGGGGGGTCTTTTTGTTGTAGCCCTTAATTCACATGAGTTTAACTCCTGAATGAAATTATCATAACCAATGTCAGTGTCATTTCTGTTGTCCATTTCTCATTTTTGACTGTCACTTTTTAATTTAAATAATTTAGGCTTAATCTTTTTAATTGTATATTGATTCATTTTCTCATTACTATACTTTTCCCCCCAGTTACTGTAAATTTTGCTCTAAGCTCTCACAAATTCAGTTTGTCTCAAGTATAAGTGACTCAAGTATAACTCTTATATCTGTATCAAAACTTAATTAGCCATAGTAAGCCATTGGGCATATAAAGAGAAAAACAAAATAAGTTTTGCTTCTAAGTAACATCTTCTAATGAGGAATAAATGGTCACATATAGGTAAAAATAAGATATATACAAATCAAATACAAATAAATCTTAGAGAGGAAGGCTCTCATAGTTGGGGAAAATCAGAAAAGTCTTTCCTTGTCGAGGTTCTTAATCTAAGTCTTCAAGGAAATCAGGATTCCAGGAGGCAATGGTGAAGGAGAGCTTTCCAGTTGTGGGAGACATCTAGTATAAAAGCATGGAGATAAGAGATGGACACATTTGGACATTAATAGTACTAGGACAGTACAGGCACAGTAATTAGAGTGTCAGATCTGAAGTCAGGAATATTCATCTTTCTATGTATAAATCTGGCCTCAAACACTTCCTAGTTAGGAAATCCTGGGCAAGTCACTTAATCCTGTTTGCTTCATATTCTTTTTTTTTTTTTAACTAAGGCTTTTTTTTTTTTTTAAATAGCTTTTCATTTTCAACATTAATCCTTGCAAAAACTTCTGTTCCAACTGTTCCTTCCCTCCACTCCTCCCCTAGATGGCAAGTAGTCCCATACATGTTAAATGTGTTAAAGTATATGTTAAATATAATATATGTATACATATTTTTACAATTATCTTGTTGCACAAGAAAAATTGGATTTAGAAAGAAGGTAAAAATGTCCCGAGAAGAAAAACAAAAATGCAAGTAAACAATAACAGAAAAAGTAGAAATGCTATGTTGTGGTCCATACTCATTCTCCAGAGTTCTTTCGCTGGGTGTAGCTGATTCTGTTCATTACTGATCAATTGGAACTGATTTGGATCCTCTCATTATTGAAGAAAGCCACTTCATCAGAATTGATCCTCATATAGTATTGTTCTTAAAGTGTATAATGATCTCCTGTTTCTGCTCACTTCTCTTAGCATCAGTTCATGTAATTCTTTCCAAGCTTCTCTGTATTTATCCTGCTGGTCATTTCTTATAGAACAATAATATTCTATAACATTCATATACAACAATTTATTCAGCCATTCTCCAATTGATGGGCAACCATTCAATTTCCAGTTTCTAGACACTATGAAAAGGGCTGCCACAAATATTTTTGCACATATGGGTCCCTTTCCCTTCTTTAATATCTTTTTGGGATATATTGCTTCATATTCTTCATCTGTAAAATGAGCTGGAAAAGGATATGGCAAACTATTCTAGTATCTTTGACAAGAAAACCCCAAATGGGATCATGTCCAGTCAGATGTGACTGGAACAATTGAACATAACACCAACAACAATAAGCAGTTCATGATGCAGGGATTGAGTGAGAAATTTCATTTGGAAAGAAAAATTTGGGAATCATTTACATGAACCCATAAAAGCTGATGAGGTCTCAAAATGAGAGAATAGAGAGAGAAAAGAAAAGTGGACCTAAGCAAAAGCCTTGGCCAGAAGGAGTGGGGCAATGCATTCAAGTTAAGAGAAGGAAGATGATCAGAGAAGAAGAGACTGAGGAGATGCCAGGAAGGTAAGAGAAGAACCAGGAGAGAGGAATGTGGAGAGGAGGGGATCTCCTGGTGGAGAATTGACTTAAAAGTGTCAAATGCTGCAGAAAGGTCAGGAAGAATGAGGATTCAGAAGAAAAGAGACCATTGGAGTGAGCAATTGAAAGGTCATTAGTTCAACACAAGGAATAACTTTGATTCTGGAAGACCTATGATGAAGTAAGCTATCTACCTCCTTATAGAGAGGTAAAGGGACTGAGGGTGCAGAATTAATAAATATTATTATATATTAAAATATATTTGCACAGAACATATGTATTCATATATATGTTTGTGTGTGTGTGGATTTGGATATGGTCAATATAGAAATTTGTTTTACTTGTCTATGCATATTTGTCATAGATGTCTTTTTCTTTTTTCAGTGGGGAAGAGGAGAGTTGGAAGAGAAAATAACTCTTTGAAAAAAAATTAAATTAAAAAAACCAAGATCTTGCAGGTGTCTGAACAAAACAATTCCAGTTGAGTCATGAAATTAGAAGACTAGTTGTAGAGAACTAAGAAGAGAGAGAAAAGAGGAAGTAGAGGCATTTTTTCTTCACCAATTTGGATAAAAGATGGACGAGAGGCAGGATTATAGCTAGTAGAGATAGTAGGAACTAGTGAGTTTTTGTTTCTTGTCTTTTAGGGATGGAGGAGATGGGCATTTTACAAGAGCAGAGAAGAAACAAATATGAGAAGAGATTAAAGATTACAAAGAATAAAGGGATAGTGGGAGCAATCCACTAAAGAAAATAGGAGGAAATGAGACCAAGGAGACATAGAGGGGTTTGCTTTAGCAAGAATAAAGTCCACCTCTTCATCAGATCCTGAAATAAAGTAGGAAATAGCAGAGAAATGGGGAGGGAAGAAAGTCAGGGAGCTGAGATGAGAAGAAGTTTATGGCAACTATCTTTAATTTTTTTCTATAGGACATGCGGTGAAGTTCAGTGTAAGGGGTAGGGAGAATTGTGGTAGATTTGGAGAAAGAAGGGAAGGTCTGAACAACTGCAAAGGCAAATAAGATTAAGATTTAATTAGGGAGGAGTAAAAGAATTTCCTTTCTATGCAGAAGGTCCATTTGATTGGACTACTTAAAATTGTAGTAGAACCAGTCAATATGGTCCTATAACTTCTTCCAGTTTTGTTTAACAACAGATTAAGTAGAAATAGAAAAGAATAATGGTGGGAATGATCCAAAATTGGAGATTAGTGAGATATGAATAGTGGTAGAACATAGAATAACAAAATTTGAGAGTACAGGACAGTGTAAGGTTGGACTGATTCTCAAAAGGATCAAGATTTGGAAGGGAAAGCAAATATAGCCAGAGCAGATATAATGGCCTGGGAAAGTTCTTAGAGGGTGGGAGAAAGATTGCTGTTCTGAGAAAGGATAAAGAATAGAATAAGGAATGATGCACAGAAGGAAAAAAAAATGATAGAAATTAATGATCAGTTAGAATGTCTAGACCCTAATATGTAACACTGTTAAGTGATGGTAAGACAAAGAGTATTATCATCCCCATGTGGAACAGAGCAGTAAATCATGAGAACTGAGGAACTGGGAAATTAGGGTATTTTAGGAAACATCAATATAGATGTTGAAGTCCTGTAGTTTGAAAGCCAGAGTCAGGGTGGAGAGAGAGATTGTAAGGCAGGGACTGAACTTATTGGAAAAAGAGAGGGAATATTTTGGGGGTTGGTAGATAACAGCAAGATATGAATCATGGATAAAATAACCCTCAGAGGAGAAAAAATTGCTAGATGAGGTTAATAAAGGGAAGGACTGTTAGAGTAAGAAGAGAAGACTGACTCCCACTCTGGGACTAATGAGTCAGGGAACATGAGAGACAGTATGAGTAGTAATGGAACAGATGGTCAGGATTTAGTATCACTTAGGGAGAGCCAGGTCTCAGTGTTAGAAGATGGGAAGAGCAAGAGAGAAAGGGGTCCAAAATAAAGAGTATTTTGTTGATAATAGATTGGGATTTTTAGGACAAAGTGGAAACTGATGGACAAAGACAGAGTGTAGTATTGGAGGTGGAAACATTAAGTTGGGGATAACAGATCAAGTATCAGATGTTAGGGGAAAAGATTTTAGTCCTAGGCAATTAGAAATTTTGAATCACAATGATTGGGAAATCAAGAGGGTTTGAAAATTGATAAGTGAGTCTAGGCAGAGTATTTGTAGATTTTTTTTGGATATGTCTGATGGAGAGATATGCTTTATTTGACTATGCATATCTGTTATAATGACTTGATTTGATTTTTAAAAATTTTTCAATAGGAGAAAAGGTAAAAGGCAGAGGCACTTAATATATATATACTGGATATGCATGCCATAGCTCAGATTGTTTCTTGTGCCATACTTTAGCAGGCAACCCAGGCTTCTCACTGCTTTTGTTTGGGTATAATAAATCCAAGATTTAGCTAAGTTTTGTGGAATTTTAAATAAGAAAAAAAGAATGCTCCTTTGAATCAGGCATACCTTGACTGCAAATTGGAGTAAGACATAATGTAAGCTTTTGGATGAGTCTCAGGTCTTAATTGCTCTCATCAATGTCCACACATGACCATGAATACTTCTTTTTTATCTTGCCCCTTTGTATTCTTTTTTACTCTAAGTGAAGGCATGTTGGACTAAGTTGTGGCTTTGTGAGTTTTGAAGGTTGGAGAGTGAACTTGTAGGGGTCCAAGAGCAGAATTATTAGCAGATTTTGAATACAGTCAAGCCTAGTGAGAAGAGGAGGCCTAAATAATTGACTCAATATAGAAATAGATCAAAGACGGTGAAGAGGCAGTGACAGGGACTCATAGGGATTCATTCATCAGCTAAGCCATAGTCAGAAGGGAATTTGGGAGGTTATAGTTATGGAGAAAATGCTTTAAATTTGAGCTGTTCTCCATAGGGATCAAGGTGTTTTAAGGATCAATGTGCTCTCAGGGAATTGGGGGAAATTTCTGTTTTTGTTAAAGGAAAGGAATAAATATTTATACTAGCTGCTCTTATGTGCTAATGGGTCTATGGGATACTCAAAAGGACTAGCACTTCTAGTATGAAGGCTTACTCTTCAGAGCTGTTCATCCACCTTTGGTGTTCATCTGTCACCGAACTCTCCCCTGTAACTCTCAAGAAGTTTAACTTGCACAGTGACCACAATCTGTTAAGCCATTTAGGGAGATGGGCTAAATTAAATTGAGAGTGACCAACAGTGACCAACCCTGTGGCAAGTTAGGGAGGTGTCTCCCCCAAGCATGTAAAGACTTACCCTGGTGGAATGGGCAGATGAGGATGTTTGTTCCACTGGTGATGAAAATTGCTGAAACAGATGCTGTGGAATCACTTAGAACTTGGTCAGACAATGAAGATGCTAAGACCATCTACTACATTCCTTACCATGGCCAGTTATGACTGAACTTTCATGACTTTAGAAGGGAGAGTGAAGACTCTGCAACTCACTTAACTCCAAGTCAATACATCATTCTGCGAGGTCATTAGTCTTTGAAAATGAAGGATAAAAAACAGTTATACTACAACTAAGACTTTTACAATTATTTGGTCCTCAGAACAATCCTGGGAGGTTGGTGTTATTATTATGACCCTTATTGCAGCTGAGGAAAAGACTAAGTGATTTTGCCCAAAATCACACTACTAGTAAGTATCTGAAATAGATTTGAGCTCAGGTCTTCCGGTCTCCAAGCCCAACTCTCTCCCCACTGCACTACCTACTACTATGTTCTTAACTAATATCTCTTTAAAAAAAAATTTTTAAATAAATTTAAATACTCCTTTAGGAAGAAAAATGCCAGTGAAGAAATTGATTTTGGGGGGAAACATCATCAGCCTGAGATCAGGTTCAGTCAGCTCCTGCTTTGTATAAAATTGCTGGCTTCCTCTACTATTCTCTCTGAGTTGTAGCATCATTTCAACATCTCTGGGGGCTACAACTGATGTGCTTCCTGCCACCATCCCAGCTGCTGTGAGAATAAGTCAGATAGGCAGGCCATAAACACCCCCACATACCCCAAGTGCTTGGCCTGCTTGGCAAATCCCATAAAAGTCATTTGGGCTGATGCCGGACATGGTGCTGCTAAGCCAGCCACTGACATCTCCACACAATATAACCTGCATATCCTCTGAGTCAGATGAGCCAGTTGGGGAACCGGACACACTTTTTGTCCCTGATTCACACTGAGCAGGATATAGGGTGAAGTCATCATACAGTTTGTTTCTTGGCTGAGTCTGTATACTGTTGGAGAACATAATTACCACACCAAAAGGATCCATCAGCAAGTGTTTCTGGGTGCAGACAGTGGGATCTTATTTAGCATCTGCTGATAGACGAAAGAGCTGTGGATTTGTAATCAAGAGGGACCCACATTCAGTGTTTGTTACTTGTGTAGTCTTGGGCAAACTAATTTCTCAAGACTAAGTTTTCTCATCTATAGAATGGGCTTGTTGTGCCCCAGAATTGTTATGAAGATATTGCTTTCTAAACCTTAAAATGCTATGTTGTTGTTCAGTAATTTCAGCCATGTCCAAGATTTTGTGACCCCATTTGAGGTTTTCTTGTCAAACAACAACAACATTGATGTGGTTTCCGATTTCTTTTCCCAGTTCATTTTACAGATGAGGAAACTGAGGCAAAAAAGTTCAGTGATCTGCCTGGGGTCACTCAGGAAGATGGATCTTCTTGACTCCAGTTCTGGCACTCTATCCACTGAGCTACATGGCTGTCCTAAAATATTATACAAATGTCATCTCACTTCAGTGCTCAGGGGTAGGTACATCTAGTATTTCCTTCCCTTTTCCTAATATATTATCTCTGTTGGTAGATTGAGGTGTATCATGGGAGACACAAAATGTTATATATCAGATAGGAACCCCTGAGCCAACTTTCATCTTAGACAACTTGTGTTAGGGGCTCTGCTAACTCAGAACTATTAATCAAAAACAATATTTATTAAGAACCTATGGGCCCTTTCAAAGTCCGATTCTTTTTGTTCAGCAAAACAACTGTTTGGTCATGTATACATATATTGTATTTAATTTGTATTCCAACATATTTAACATGTGTTGGTCAACCTGCCATCTGGGGGGTGGGGTGGGAAAGAGGGGAAAAATTGGAACAAAAGGTTTGGCAATTGTCAATGTTGTAAAATTACCCATGCATATATCTGGTAAATAAAAACTATTTTAAAAAAAGAACCTATGAGCTTAATAAATAAAATCTTAAAAGGATGGTATCCTGTTAAGTGTTGGGAATACAAAAAACAAAAGGAGTTCTTACCTTCAAAGAACTTATATTCTATTAAGAGAAACAATATTATGTATATGAATAAATACAGGATATATATGTATATGCCTATATGATAAAGTCAAGATAATTTTGAGAGGGAGGACACAAGTAGCTAGAAGGGCAGAAAGATCAGGAAAGACTTCACGTGAAAATTAATGCTTGAGATGAGGTTAAAGGAAGCAAGGGTTCTAAGAGACAAAGGGGAAGAGAGAAAGCATTCCAGGGATTAGGAGCAAGTCAAACAAAGACACAGAGACAAAAAAAAGATAGCTAAAAAATGATAAGGAATAGCAGGAAGACCAGTTTGGGAAGAGGAAAAAATGCATGAGTTTGGAAAGGTAGGTGCAGCAGGTTGTGAAGCGTTTAAATGCCAAACAGAGAAGTTAATATTTGATCCTCCAAGAAATAGGACCTGATGGGCTTTATTGAAGTGGAGTGGGGGTTGACACTAGCAAAACTGTGCTTAAGGATAAATCACTTGGGCAGTCATGTGGAGGAGAGCTTAAGTTAGAGAGATCAATTAGTATGCTGAAGCAATAGTCCATGTAAGAGGGGATGAAGGCCTGAACTAAGGTGGGGCTGTTTGTATAGTGAGAAGGCATTCCCCAATAAATAAATGGTTTAAAAATATGAACAAAACAATTCTGAAAACTTGCAAAGTGAACTAATGTTTCTTCCAAATCACTAATAATAAGGATGGACAGCAAATCAAAATAACACAGAGGTTTTACCCCACACACTTCAAATTGACTAAGTTGAACAAAAAAATAGAAATAGTGAGTGTTGGAAGGATTGTGGGAAAAAAAAAAAAACATACTGATACATTGATGGTGGGGTTGTGAATTGGTGCCATTTTGGAAAGCAATTTGGAATTATGTAAACAAAATGTCTAAAATATCCTTTGATCCACAGATATCATTATTGGGCTTTTCTCCCAAGGAAGTCACTATAAAAAAGTGTTCACATATATACCAAAATAGTTATAGCAGCACTTTTTTTGTGATGGTAATGAACTGGAAACAAAATTGATGCTCATCAATAGGGAATGGCTAAAAAAAAATTATGGTTATTTGAATATGATGGAATATTACTCTGCTAAAAGAAATTCATGTAACGTGATATTGACTGAAATAAATAAAACCAAGAAAACAATACACACAATAACTACAAGATTGTAAACGAAAAAAGTAGCCACATACACACAAATCAAAAGTGAATGTTACAAAATTATAAAGTACCAAGCATGGCTTAAAAGAAGAGAGAACACTCCCAACCAGCCCTTAAAGGAAGTATAAAGTCCATAGGTATTGCAAATTACCCTTGATTTTGGATCTTTTCAATGTAATAATCTGTTGTGCTGATTTTTTTCCACTTCTTTTTTCTTTCTTGTTTTAAAAAATATGTTATTTGTTATATAGAATGGTTCTCTGGGAAAGAAATACTAGAGAAAACTATCATAGTGGAAAAAATACTTCATAAAAACATTTTTAAAAAAAGAGATAGGATGTAAAAGAAATTAAGAAATGAAAAAAAAAATTGGCAATGCTATCCCTTCACTAATCCATTCAAGGCAGGAAAAACAGGAAATGTACTGAGAAATAGTGAATAGTACATTTTGCTGGATAATGAGTATGCAAAGAGAAATAGTGTGAGATAAGACTAGAGAGGTAGTAGACAAGAGTGTATCAAGTGATGGAGAGAATAATTTGAATTTTATTTAGATGACAGAAAGCTAATGTAAAGGTTCTATTTAAAGGAATGACATGATCTGATTTGAACACATTGAAAGTTAACTTTGTAATAATGTGGAGGTAGAAAGGATATGGAAGTAGGAAGATCTGTTAGGAAGCTATTGCAATATTTCAAGAGAATGGTAATGAGGGCCTAAACAAAGCTAGGGATACATGAACAGAGAAAATAGGAGGAGAAAAATTGGAACAGAAGTTTTTGCAAAGATCAATGTTAAAAAATTGCCCATGCATATGTTTTGTCAATAAAAAGCTATAATAATAATTTAAAAAAGAAAAATGGCACTATGAAAAAAATTTAAAAATAAAAATAATTAGAGAATAATATTTGAAGAAAGAAAGCAACTAATAAAAAATAAAATAGTATTTAATTTTTCCAAATACATATAAAAACAATTTTCAACATATATTTTTGTGAAACTTTGTCTTCCAAAATTTTCTCTTTCTCCCTTAGGATAAGCCCTTCTCCAAGACAGCAAGCAATTTGATATAGATTAAATATGTGTAATCCTTTTAAATGTATTTCCATATTTTGTCAAGTTGTGCAAGAAAAATCAGATCAAAAGGGAAAAAAGAAAAAAAAACATGAGGAACAAACAAAAAGTTGAAAATACTATGTTTCAATCCACATTCAGTCTCCATAATTCTCTCTAGATGCAAATGGCACTTTCTGTCACAAGTCTATTGGAATTGCTTTGAATCACTGCATTGTTGAGAAGAGCCAAGTCTATCACAGTTGATCATAACATAATCTTGTTACTGTGTACAATGTTCTCCTGGTTTTGCTCTCTTCACTCAGTATCAGTTTATGTAAGTCTAGGCTTTTATGAAATCACCTTAGGCTCTGTGTTGTCTGGGTTTGTAGCTCCTGGGCTATCTTGCTGGACTGGCTCTATCACATTGGCCAATCATATAAGGTGGTTGCCCATCCATCACAAACTTAAGTAACATTTCCTTGATAATTAGTTCATGCTTCCATTTTTAGCTGGCCTCTGGAAGTCCAGGATTTGACTCTACTAATCCATGTTAGGGCAGCAAGGTGGTACAGTGGATAGAATACTGAGCCTGGAGGGAAGAAAACTCATTTCCCTAAATTTAAAATCCCGCCTCAGACTTTTAATGAGACCATTCATTCATTCATTTAACAAACATTCCAGAGAAACTTCTGTTTAGGGTCAGAAGGGACTAATCCCTTCCTCCCTGGGGCTAGGTGCTGGTCCTGCCTGGGAAAATCAAAGAAAAATCACATCTTCCTTATCTCAGGAAGCCCAATTGTCAACAAAGGAGACTGGACTCATAGGAATATCCATATAACTCCATTATAAAGCAGTTTGTGCTCCATTCCTATAAGCTATCAGCTGATTAGAATAATGAAGACATTTTAAGAGCATAAATGTAAATCCCTTCTTTTGGTTCAAAAAAGTCAGTCACAAGTATAGGATGGGAAAGATATAACTAATAGAAATTTGTGTGAAGATTTAGGAATTTGGGTTTTGTTTGTTTTTTTTTTTTTTTTACTTTGTAATTTTAAAAAATTGATTTATTTCAATTATTACATTTATTTTCTCTCCTTAATTAACAGAATGAAGAAAATGAAGAAAAAAATCCACAGAGCCATTGTAACAAATATACATAATAAGAAAGACAAATTTCCATGTCCAAAAATTGTGTTTCATTCTGCATGGTTAGTCATCAACTTTATCAATGCTCTGGAAGAATGGTAGTCAATGCACTAGTAGATAGACTACTGTGTCTGGAATCAAACAGGACCTAGTTTAAAATTAGTCTCAGCTGTCTGATCTTGGGCAAGTCACTTATCTTCTGCCTCAAGTTCCTTAACTTATTATAAAAGTGGGATAATGATAGTACCTACCTCCTAGGATTGTTAAAATGATCAATGAG
The DNA here is from genome assembly GCF_048593235.1 of Sminthopsis crassicaudata. Lineage (NCBI taxonomy): Eukaryota > Metazoa > Chordata > Mammalia > Dasyuromorphia > Dasyuridae > Sminthopsis > Sminthopsis crassicaudata. The sequence continues at coordinate 397,559,670 of NC_133618.1, forward strand.
ATAAAAATTTAGCACAGTGCCTGGCATGAAGTAGGTGCTACATAAAAGTTATGATGATGTTAATGGTGATGATGTCTTTCCCAGCTGTTCATTTTTACAATATTGTTTAGCATACATATGTTTTCCTGATTCTGGTCAGTTCATTCTGCTTCAGTTCATGCACGTTTCCCTGGTTTCTTTAAAACTTTCCCTGAATGCCTGCTATCTAGGGGAGGGGATGGGTGGAAGGAGGGGAAAATTCGGAACAGAAGGGAGTACAAATGACAATGTTGTAAAAAATTACCTATGCATATGTACTGTCAAAAATGTTATAATTATAAAATTAATTAAAAAAAAACTTTCCCTGGATTATGGGTTCCAAGAGTCAGTAATGTGTAACATGAATCCCAAAAATAATATTGTCATAACCTATGTAATAGAAGCAGAAGATTCAGAAAAAGGGATTATGGTCCCACTGTTCTTTTGTCTTGATGTTGATGTTTGACCATTATTTTTGAAAAGGATCAATGACTTCACAATAATTCATTTGTAAATAGGATTTTAGGCAAGGCAAAGTTGTATAAAGAAATCAGCCTCACATTTTCCCTGGGTCATCAAAATTCAGGGTCAAGAATGACAATATGACTGAGGAAAACCCCAGATATAGTGTCTCACCTTGATGATTTTGATGTCTAACCAAGTTCTAAGCACTCCATAGCACTTGCTTTCAGCCACCTTCCTGGTCATTGGAACAAATTGTTTTCCTCCACCCATTCCACCAGGGGGAGGTCTTCACTTACTTGGGATAAACATCCCATACACTCATATATTATAACTTGGTTAGCTTACTTCTGGATTCAGTTCTAGCTGGGTTCAGTTCTAGGTATGGCATTTTGAGAGGGCTGGAGTGCTTCCAAAGAAGGAAAACCAGAATGTGATCTGGAAACTATGTCTTATGAAGATAAGTAGTTGAAGGAACTGAGCAAAGTTTGATTTAGAGAAAAGACTTTGAAAGAACATGATCTCTTCTTTCCTTTAAAATTCTGAAAGTTTCATTATGTCAAAGAATGATTGCACATGTTCGGTTTGACCCCAGAGGATAAAAGAAAAAACAATATGTACATGTTTCAGAGAGGCAGGTTTGTTTTTTGTTTTTTGTTTTTTTTCATTAGTTTTAACATTTTCTTCAACACTTTCTTAAGTCTAGACAGTCAACAAAACAATAAATTAAGCCTTGATTTGTAGTGTTTGCTGATAGCCATTGTGTAAATGCTTACATTGAAAATTTAACAGTTGGCTCTTTGGAATTTGTATGAACTAGTTCCCATGCACCATTGGCATAAGAAGCCTAGAAAAATAGACTCCAGTGTGATTTTGAAGGACTCCAAATGTCAATATAAGAAATTTGAACTTTGGAATAGGTAACGCAGGCCCTGGGATAGCTGAGGTTATTGGGGCATCTCAGGCAAAGGAGAATGCTAAGCAGGCAAAACTTTGCCCTCAGGGAACAGGGTTGTTTTTTTGTTTTGTTTTGTTTTGTTTTGTTTTGTTTTTTTGTTTTTTAGCTGCTGATAAAGTTAAATCCCTAATCTAGTTCAAGAGTCAGGCCACTTAAGTAGGGCTTTGCTAGGGAAACAACAGCACTAGTAGTGCATAAACATGTATTTGGATGGCTGACACTGCTGGCATTTGCCAACTGACCATATGATACCCAGGATGTTGAACAAGATGGTGAGAGACCAGGATGCTAGATTAAGTTTGGATCAAATAATAAAAAGTCATGTGGTTTTTTTTTTTTTTTTTTTTGGCGAATTCTACTAAAAGCTCCCTCTCAAAGTTATTCACACTGGTATGGCTACTCTGGGAATCCTTGGGCTGGGATTGAGCCAACCAACAGATTATTTAACATTCAACTTCCTGCTTGTAGGCCTTTACTCTGTTTTATTGCCTGTTGCTGTCTTTCCTCTTCCTTGCTCAGAACCTTGAGCTCTCTCTTCCAGCCTTGCCCTACCCTGCCCTGCTAGAAGGATAAAACCAGAGATTATAAAGAAAATAGGACCTGAGAGGAATGGAACTCTGTTACTGTGACTCTGCATTTAGACAAATGCCAAGATACCCTTTTGCCCAAATCAGGCACATGTTAATTTATAATTAGGAATAAATTCAATATTAAAAATTTGACATAACTAATGATAATCCCTCAATTTTCATGGCTCTTTACATTTTACTAATAAAATAAGACTTTCACAATAATTATTTGTGAGACAAAGATTATTTTTGCCATTTGACAGATGAAATAACTGAGGCACAAGGTTTAACAGTTGATAATGGCCCAGGTCTTCTTAATGGCCCAGGTCTTCTAAGTGCTTTCCTTTCTCTTGAATAACTCATATAGTTAGTCAGAAGGGATCTAATAGTTTGTCTTATTCAACATCATTATGCAGAAAAGGCACCTGATAGCTACACCCAGAGAAGAAACACTGGGAAATGAATGTAAATTGTTAGCACTACTGTCTATCACTCCAGGTTACATGTACCTTCGGAATCTAATGCTTATTGTGCAACAAGAAAATGGTATTTACACACATGTATTGTATCTAGGTTATATTGTAACACAAGTAAAATGTATGGGATTGCCTGTCATAGGGGGGGAGGGAGTAAAGGGAGGGGGGGGATAATTTGGAAAAATGAATACAAGGGATAATATTATAAAAAAATATATAATAAAAAATTATTTAAAAAAAAAAAAAGAAAGAAAAGAAAAGAAAAGGCACCTGAGACTGAGAAAATATAAGTGATTTGCTCAAGGTCACATCATCATCAGCATAGTTGTATTTCAGACTCCAACTTCATGACCCCATTTGGGGTTTTCTTGGCAGATAATGAAGTGATTTGCCATTCCCATCTCCAGCTCATTTTATAAATGTGGAAAATGAGGCAATCAGAGTTAAATGAGTTGCCATGGTCACACAACTATTAAATGTTTAGGACAAGATTCATATTCAGGTTTTCTGGATTTCAGATCCCACACTAACTGCCAACTAGTAAATAATAGAAGTTGAGGTTTGAGCCCTGGTATTCTATCTCCAGATCCAATGGTCTTCTCACTGCATGTTGTCTATTATATATCACCTCAAATTTTCAAAAAAGCAGGAGATGAAGGTTGATGTACTGAATTTAGCTAATAGTTCAGTTTCTCATGGAAAGGAAAGCCCATGAAGGGAAGTAACAGTGAAATTAGATTGTAAAGGTAGGTATTCATTTTAGAGAGATTTTGAAAGACTTTATATCTTATCCAAAGGCAATAGGGGACCACTGATAATTTTTGAGTTGGGGAGAGTACTGATAAAAAAAAAATCACCAGCTGTGTGTGTGATTAGAAGGGGGAAAGGCTAGAAATAAGAAGTTAAATTTAGAAGCATGATAGAAGTTTGCAGTTTCATGTATAGTGTATATAGTGTATAACATAATATGTTATTCATATATTGCAATGTTCATTTGTTGATACTTGTTAAACTAATAATAAAGAATTAAATATGTTTAAAGAAGCTGTTGTAGTAATCCAAGAAATAACAAAAATCCATCAAAGGAAGAAAGTACAAATTTCCAAACTATCATTAAGACCAATGAACATTATTGTACTGACTTTTATAATTAACAAACCTTGTTTCATCTTAGATCTTTTCTTTCACTTCTGAACAAGATAGCTATTTTAATGGGAAGCAGAATGCCCAGCTCCCACATACTTATTCCAGTAAACCCTGAAGCTCATACTAGGATGAATAATGATTGATAAATTCAACCAGAAATTACTTAGTGATGTAATACCAGAGAAACTGAACACGATAAAGATTAGATACAGAATTTATTAAATGGAAAGATTTCCTGGGACCAAATGGATCCATGGTTGGTCCCAGGGTTGAAGGAGATTATAGACTCAAAGAATCCAGCACTGAATATTGGCTACAGCATTCTTTTATAGGGTAACAAGAACAATGACATAATGGGAGAGGTACCTGGATGGGGATGACCTAATGGGGGGAGGAATCCAGGATGAGGATGACATAATGGAGGCAGGTAGAATGGAGGGAGGTACTGGAGAGGCTCCTAATAGGCTTCTAATATTCTAATGAAGTCTAAAATGGATAAAAACCTTTATCCCACCAAACATTAAGAGGGAATGACTATAGCCTAAGGTCTAAGATATAAGACCTTTATCCTAACATTAAGAGGGAATGGTTATAATCTGAGTCAGAGTAACTGAATATTTGGACAATTAGGGAAACTGGGTCAGGACATTAAAAGAGAACTGTGCCACAACAATAAGAAACATCTTCTACTCAGAGGTCCACAATCAGTAAGTTAAAGTAAATTAAAGAAAACACCAACCAGTGAAACATTCATACCTACACGTAAGCATACATATTGTTTCCTCATAATCTTTATTATTCCCTCTTTCCCTATGCTTTGTCTTCCCCATGATCTCCATTGCTTCCACCCCTCAGTTCTTTCTCAGTCTATCAACCCCACACTGACTATATTTTTCTCTTTTCCATCTCTTCATTCCCTGATGAAAAACTGACTTTACATCATCCTCTAGAATCCCTTGCCCAGTTTGATCTGTCACTGATTTTCCCTTGCCAAAATCCTAGATTACTCCTAGCATTCCCCTCTTTTATCCTTCTCATGGATTTTTTGGACAGAGCTGGAAAAAAGTTATGAAACTGTGCTGAGGCAGAATTTCTGTATGTTACCAACAAAGTCTAGCAGCAAGAGCCACAAAGAGAAATTCCATTTAAAATAACTGTTAAATAATATAAAATATTTGGGAGTTTACCTGCCAAGACAAAGTTAGGAACTATATGAACACAATTTCAAAAATAATTTCAAACATAAATAAAGTTAGAACTAAACAATGGAAAGAATTTCAAATGCTCATGGGTAGGGCAAGCTAATATAATAAAAATGACAATTTTACCTAAATACAAAATTACCTACTTATTCATTGCCATACCAATCAAACTGCCATGAAATTACTTTACAGAATTAGAAAAAAAAAAATAAAATTCAACTGGAAAAACAAAAGGTCAATAATTTCAAGAGAATTAATGGAAAAAAATGCAAATGAAAGTGACTTAGCTATATCACAACTAAACTATATTATAAAACAGCAGGCATGAAAACTATTTGATACTGGCTAAGAAATAGAATAGTTGATCAGTTGAATAGGTAAGGGTCACAAAACACAACTGTCAATGACTACAGTAATCTAGTATCTGATTAACCCAAAGACTCTAACTTCTGGGATAAGAATTCACTATTTTACAAAATTTCTGAGAAAACTGGAAACTAGTACAGCAGAAAGTAGGTACTGACCAACACCTAATACCTTATACCAAGATAAGGTTGAAACAGGTTCATGATTTAGATATAAAGAGTGATACTAGAAGCAAATTAGAAGAATAAGGGATAGTCTATCTCTCAGATCTGTGGAGAAGGAAGAAATTTATGGTCAAAGAAGAACTAGAGAACATTATGAAATGCAAAATGGATAATTTTGATTAAATTAAGTGAAAAGATTTTTGTATAAACAAAACAAATGCAAACAAGATTAGAAGGGAAGGACCGAGCCAAGATAATGTAGACAGGTCTTTGTCTGAATTCTTTCTGGCTTCCTTCAGATTCAACACCAGTTCAAGCCTCTGACTGGATTTTGGAGTGACAGAACCCACAAATATTTGGAATGTAGCAATTTCCAGCAGAAGATATTTTGAAAGAGGTTCAAGAAAGATCTCTCTCAATTAAGTAGGAAGGGAGAAGTGACCCAGTACAGGCCCAGCACAGGAAGACCCAGGGTGAGAGGCCTCCACACACTGAAGGAATCTGCTAGGAGGCTCTTAACCAAAATACAGCAGTGTTGCTACTCTATCCTGGTTCAGAAGCCAGTAGATCAGCAAATTAGTTATGAGACCTCCAACTCAACTAAGAAGGCAAATAGTAAGCTCCTGAACCCACCGTAACAAGACAGACTTGACCACTCCCACCTGGCATGGGAAGGAAGCTGGTAGCACCATATTCAGAGCAGCATGAAGCTGTTGTCACCTATAGAGGAAGCTTGGGATAATCTCCCCTTTGCTCTAAGAGCATTTAAAAATGAATAAAGAAGCAAAAAGAGCTCTGACCATAGGTAGCAATTATGGAGACAGGGAAGAACAAACCTCAAACCCTGAGGACATTAAAGGCAAAATGCCTCCAGATGAAGCCTTAAAAGGTGATATGAGTTTCCCTCCAACTCAAAGGTTCTCTTGAAAGAATTCAAAAAAGATCTTAAAAGAGAGTTAGAAGAAAAATGAGGAAAATTAATGAGAGCTTTGGAAAAGGAAACAGAAATTTTCTGAAGAAAATCACTCCTTTAAAAATAGATTTGGCAAAATGGAAAAAGAAAACAACTCCTTGAAAAACAGAATTAGTGAAATGGAAACAGAGAACTCCATAAAAAATAGAATTGGTGAAATGGGAGGAAAATCCAATGATCAAAATAACTCCTTTAAAAGTTCAATTGGCCAAATGCAAAAGAAAGTTAAAAAGGTAATTAAAGAAAATAAATCACTAAAAATTAGAATTCAACAAATAGAAGTGAATGACTTAATAAGACATCAAGAATCTGTCAAATAAAGGCAAACAAACAACAAAAGAGAATAAAGCAACTGATCTGAAAAATAGATCCAGGAAAGACAATCTAAGAAATACTGAAATTTACCTGAAAACCATGATTAAAAAAAAAAAAAAGCCTAGACAACATCTTTCAAAAAGTCAAGAAAAACTACCATGTTGTCCTAGAATCAGAAGGTAAAACAGCTATTGAAAGAATCCACTAATCACCTCCTGAAAGAAACTCCAAAATAAAAACTCCAAGGAATATTGTAGCTAAATTTTAGAATTATCAAATCAAGGGGAAAAAATTGCAAGCAGCCAGAAAAATACAATTCAAATATCAAGAAGCCATGATCAGCATTTCCCAGGACCTAGCAGCTTCCACTTTAAAGGATAGAAGGTCCTGGAATATGATGTTCTGGAGGGCAAAGGAGCTTGCACTGCATCCAAAAGTAAAATATTCAACAAAATTAAGCATTATCTTTCAAGGAAAAAGATGGACATTCAACGAAATATGGGATTTTCATTTATTTTTGATGAAAAGACCAGAGCTGAACAGAAAATTTGATCTTCAAATACAGAAATTTTATGCCTAGAGAAACATAAAAAGGTTAAAAAAAAAAAAAAAAGAAGAAGAAGAAGACAAATAACTTTTTAAAAAAAAGGTTAAAATGTTTATATCCCTATATGGGAAAGTGTGTTTAACTCTTGAGAACTTTGTTTTTGTTAGGTGTATATTTAAAGGATGTAAGGTATAACTTGACTTTATTGGAATGATATATGAAAAAAGAATATAGGGGTGGGAAATGAATTATACTGAAAGAAGAGGAAAGGGGAGGTAAAATGGGATAAATCGCATCATATGAAGAGGCAAAAAAGATCTTTCCCTATTGAGGGAAAGAAGGGAGAGGATGAGCATTGTGTGAATCTTAATTTGATCAGATTTGGCTCAAAAAGAGATTATCAGATCTATTTAGTTTGATAAGAGAAACTTGACTCACTCTATAGGCAAATGGGAGGAAAAGGAGGAAGGGAAAGGGAGAAGAGAAAACAGAAGTAGAAGAGGAAAGGAATAAGAAAGAGAGGAGAGGCTGTAAAAGGGTAGGGCAAATTGAGGGAAGTATTGTCAGAAGCACAAGACTGGGAGGAGGGAAAGAGAAAAGTATAACTTGGGGAAAATAAGATGGCAGGAAATACAGAGTTAGTAATTTTAATTTTGAATGTAAATGGAATGAACTCTCCCATAAAATAGAATCAAATAGCAGATTGGATTAAAAGCCAGAATCCTGCAGTATGTTGTTTACAAGAAACACATTTAAAGTAGAGTGACACATATAGAATAAAGATAAAAGGCTGGAGCAGAATCAATTATGTTTCAACTGAATTAAAAAAACAAGGGTAGTGATCCTGATCTCAGATCAAGCAAAAGCAAAAATAGATTTAATTAAAAGAGACAAGAAAGGAAGCTACATTTTATTAACAGGATAAATAATGAAGTAATAGAAATACTAAACATACATGCACCAAGTGATATAGCATCCAAATTCCTAGAGGAGAAGTTAAAAAGCTGCAAGAAAAAATAGACAATAAAAGAACACTAGTGGGGACCTCAACCTTACTCTATCAGAACTAGATAAATTGAACTACAAAATAAAAAAGAAGTTAAGGAGATGAATAGAATTTTAGAAAAGTTAGATATGATAGATCTGTAAAGAAAATTGAAGAAATATACTTTTTTTTCTCAGCAATACATGGAACCTACACAAAAATTGACCACATGTTAGGGCATAAAAACCTCAAAATCAATTGTAAAATGGATTTTTACAAAATAGTAACTACATCTTTTTCAGCTCATGATGCAATAAAAATTACATGTAATAAGGTATTGGGAAAAATAGACCAAAACTTAATTGAAACTAAATACTTGAATCCTAAAGAATGAGTAGATAAAACAACAAATAATAGACATAATTGATAATTTCATCCAAGAGAATAACAATAATTAGACAAAAATACCAAAATTTATGGGATGCAGCAAAAGCAGTTGATAGAAGAAATTTTATATCTCTAGATGCTTACGTGAATAAAATAGAGAAAGAGAAGATCAATAAATTTGGCATGCAATTTAAAAAGCTAAAAAAAAAAGAATAAATTAAAAATACCCACTTAAATACTAAATTTGATATTTTGAAAATAAAAGAGGAGATTAATAAAATTTAAAGAAAACTATTGAACTAATAAATAAAACTAAGAATGGGCTTTATGGGGAGGGGAAATCAACAAAATAGACAAATCTTTAGTCAATTTGATTAGAAAAAGGAGAGAAGAAAATCAAATTGCTGGTATCAAAAATGAAAAGGGTAAACTTTCCATGAATGATGAGGAAATTACAACAATAATTAGGAGCTATTTTGTTAAATTATATGCCAGTAAATCTAATAATCTAAATGAAATGGATGAATATTTATAAAAATATAGCTTGCCCAGATTAACAGAGGAGAAAATAAAATTTTTAAATAGTCCCATTTTAGAAAAAGAAATTGAACAAGCTATTAATCAACTCCCTAATGGAAGTGAATTTTACCAAACTTTTAAAGAACAATTAATCCCAATATTATGCAAACTATTTGGAAAAATAGGAAAAGGAGTCCTACAAAATTCTTTTTATGACACAGATATTGTGCTGATACTTAAACCAGATATAGAGTCAAATCAGATAAAGAAAACTATAAATCAATTTCCCTAATGAATATTGATTTTAAAATCTTAAATAAAATATTAGCAAATAAATTAAAGCAAGTTATCACCAGAATAATACAGCATGACCACGTAGGATTTATATGCCATGAATGCAGGGCGAGCATTACAAGCTTGTATTGGTCTGAACAGCCACAGTCAGATACACTAGAACTTAATTCTAATACAGTGATGTCAGTTTGGTCCTATTTGACAACAATCACTATGCCCCAACGTTCCTGAACCCCATTGTGTGTGTATGTATGTCTATTATACACATCTCTATATCTTTTATTTGTATTTCATATATACACATACATATATGCATATACATAATAGACAAATATTACTTATGTGTGTACAAATTATTCTTTCCATCACACCCAAGAGGATATAAATTATTTGAAGGAAGAGATTATTTAGTTTTTGTCTTTATATTACAATGTACCTAGCAGGATATCCTTCATTTATTAAGTACTTAATAAATGCTTCATGAATTTTATTGGATTGAATTGAATCACAATGAGGAAATCTAATTTTTTGGGTCAAAAACTGATGCCTTTTATGTGGATTTCAAAGAATTCAGAGAAACTATAAATAGGGTCCCCTGGCCTAAATTCTATAGAGCCAGGCATTATCAGATAAGAAAATAACTTAAGGGAAGTAGAACCAAAAATTCTGATGACACAAATGCTTCCTAAATAGAAGAGGAAGGACATAAGCTTTTATATAGTGTTTGTATGTTCTAGGTACTATGTTAACATCATAGGATACTAACAACAATCTAGAGAGGTAGGCGCTATTGTCATTCTTATTTTACAACTGAAGAAACTGAGGTAAACTGGGTTGTTACCAGCCCAGGGTCACATAGCTATTAAGTGTCTGAGGTCAGATTTGAACTCAGGAAAATGAATGTCTCTCTGACTCCAGGCCCAATGCTCTATCCACTTCAAAAGTTTTATTCAGTGTCCTGTTCAGGTACCTCACTTTGCCCGCTGGGCTTACAGGACAACTAAAAGTCTTCCTTTTAGCAATAATACCTCATGTTTCCGATTGATTTGCTATTAGCAGCTTCCAGACAAAAGCCTAATGCAAATTGAGGTTTCTTTTCTACATCTAGGTCTTTCTCCTGAAGAAATTTAACTTCTGGCCCCTTTTTCTTTTTCTTTTTTCTTTCTTTTTTCTTTTTTCATCTCAGTTCCTTAGCATTTGTCCTAATCCTTCATCTCATTATAACTGTCTCAAGATGGGGAAAGAGTATTCGATTTGGGGTCAGTAGATGTGGTTTCAAATCCTAATTCTGTCCCTTGTGAACAGTATCTTGGATAAATTATTACCTTCTCTGGTCCTCTATAAAAGAGAAGGTTGAACTGAATGACACCTAAGGTGCCATTTAACCAGAGGTGTGCTGTTAAATGTTTAATAGCCAGTTTGTACACACACTTAACCCAAAACACTTTAAAATTTTATCTGTATTCTTAACCTTGTATTATTATTTTCTTAAGTCTAGACAATCAACAAATCAAGCTCCAATTTGTAACAATAGCTAATTTCCAAAATATAAATGTTCACACTGGAAATTTAACAATTTGTTAAGTGGAACAGGAAGAAGTTAGGGGCATAGTGGATAAAAGTAGTGGTCCTGGAGTCAGGAGGATCTGAGTTCAAATCTATCCTGTTTGCCTCAGTTTCCTCATCTATAAGGTAAACTAAAGGAGAAAATAACACTACTCTCAGCATCCTTGCCACGAAAATTCCAAATGGGGTCATAAAAAGTTGGACACAAGTGAAAAATGACTAAACAACAACAAATATAAATGAAACAAGCCAGCTCCAACTGTCTCCAGCACACCTCCTACTTCTAACTTTTTATTTATTATCCTGTAACTAGAGAATGCAAATAAGGCCAATGAGCACTTCTGAGCTAATGGAACTAAAACCCACAACTGGGAATTAGGGAATAAGGACAATTAATCCACAATAATAGCCACCAATTGAATAGAGATAAAGACCTTTCAGAGTCTTCTTCACTACCCTCGCTTAGAATTCTTACCTTCCCCTCAGGCCTAGCTCAGGTTCCAACTCCTACTCCAAGGAAGCTTTTTTACTCTGAATCCCTTTCCCATTCTTTTTTTATTCAATGGAATGCACTGTATATTTAGATTTGACTGTCAATCTAGGACAATTTACATTTTGTTGTTTCTTTAACTCGATGCTGTGGTAACAAAGTTTAAATAGATGTATATATAGATGAGTATGTATAAGTGTATATATACATACTCATAAAATGCAATAAATACACACATGTGTGCATAAACACACATATACACTACATATGTATATATGTGTACACATATGTACTGTATGTGTGTGTATATACACACACACATATATATATAATGAATTTTTCCCATAAGGAATACATCTCCCGTCTGCAGCCTAATCATCATTCCCCACTCAATTCCCCAAAAGGACAAGTGGGGCTTTTACCTGTAGAGAAATAAGCCAGCCCAGTGGGGATCTCATTTCTTCCTTTTTTCTTTTAATATATATTTTTATTGAAGTTTTTTATTTTCAAAACATATGCAAGGATAATTTTTTTCAACCCTTGAAAAATCCTGTGTTCCCCTAGCCTCTCCCCTAGATGGCATTTAATCCAATATATGTTAAACATGGTAAAATCTAGACAGATATATTTATACAATTATCTTGCTGCACACACACACAAAAAATCAGATCCAAAAGTTTTTTTAAAAATGAGAAAAAATAAAATTCAGGCAAACCACTACAAAAAGAGTGAACATTCTATGTTGTATTCCACCTTCAGGTCTCACAGTCCTCTCTCTGGGCATAGACGGGATCTCTCTTCTTGACCCAGCTCCCTTTCTGAGAGAACTGTGATCCTTATACTCCTCAATCTCCCACTCCATAGCAAAGCTTCCTTTTGTTGTCCAGGGCTCTGGCCTCTGCCTGGGCTCAGGGTTTCCAGGAGACCTGGGTTCTCTGCCACTGCCTCCTCCACCTGAGCTCTATTGCCTGTTGCTGCTCAAGTCATCACTGATGTTACTTCTTCTGCTGAGCATGCTGCAGTTCTGTGTTCCTTTGAGTACTACTGTGTGGGGAGCTGGGAGACTGTTCTGCAGCTACATCGTCCTGCAAGAACTGCTCTAGAATCTGTCTTCAGAAGGACAAAACCTCAGCATCATGGGCTTCAACTGAAAATCCTGTGCACCATGCTGCCTTCACTGGGGAGGAGCTCCCCACGGCTCCTGAGGGCAATAGCAATGGTGGTCCGAGCTGGACAGTATCCCCGACTACATCCTAGTGCTCAACCAAGTGCTATGAGTAAGCATCAAATGGTGACACAATTTTTCCTCATTAAAATGTTTCAAATACCAAATCCAATGAGTTTTAAAGTAGACAAGTGCCAAAGTATCACTCTGTGTGTGTGTGTGTGTGTGTGTGTGTGTGTGTGTGTGTGTGTTTTTTTTCTCTGGATGGAGATAACATTTTTCTTCATAAGTCCTTTCTAGTTAATTTGGATATTTATAATAGTCAAAATGAAATTTTCATTCATAGTTGTTCTTAAAACATTGCTGTTACTATGTATAGTTTTTAGTTCTGCTCATTTCACTCTTCATTGTTTTGTGCAAGTCTTTCCATGTTTTCCTAAGATCATTGAGCTCATTTCTTATAACACAGTAGTGTTCCATCACAATCATTTATCACAACTTGTTCGGTTATTCTCTCGTTGATGGGTATACCCATAATTTCTAATTCTTGTATTTTGTGTAATGAGGGACTGCCCTATAAGAACTCAGTATGAAAAATCGTGATGCATAATTTCACATGGAGGCTTGGTGAGTCTGCTTTTAAAGGTGTTAAAGAGCTGGCTTTTTAGTTCTTCACTTCTGATCATATGAAAGTGCTCTCTGTTTTCTGTGGACTTACTGCTGTTAAGGAAAAGTTCTTTAATTGGCCGGCAAACTGGAACTGAGCTCTTCCTTTTCGTTTCTTCCTCTTGGCATCCCTGACTTCTTTCAAATTCCAGCTGAAATTCTGCCTTCCATAGGAATTCTTTCCCAATATTAATAATAGTGTCTTCTTTTTGTTAATTATTTCTAATTTATCTTGTATTTAGCTTGTTTGTACATAGTGAGCTGCAGGCTGTCTCTTCTGTTAGACTGTAAGCTCCTTGAGAGGAAGGACGGTTCTTTGCCTTTCTTTGTATCTTTAGTGCTTGGCACAATGCTTGAATGCTAATTGACTGACTGCCATGTAAAAGGCATGGACAAAAACACTGTAATCTTAATGGCTTTTTTTTCCCCCTGAGGCAACGGGGGTTAAGTGACTTGTCCAGGATCACACAGTTAAGACGTGTTTAGTGGCAGGTCCTCCTGATTTCAGGGCTGGTGCTCTATTCATTGTGCCACCTATCTACCCCTCCTAATGGCTTTTGAGTGAGGGAGAAGATTTACTTTGGGCCTTTACAGATGCAGCTGTTTTATCTTCTAACTGGGGCTGCCATGTGGTCATGAATCCATGAATGATTTGATTTTTCTGTCCCTGACATATTAAAATTTTTTTTTGATCTTAGGTGAATGCTGATCAGAATAGATTGAAATCAGAGATTATAACTTTATGAATATTTAGTTATCAGAGATTCAGCAATAAAAGTTCTTAGCTGGTACCCACAGCTGAAAAGTCCTGAGGAGTCTTCTTGACCTATTCAAACAGAGGTTAAGCTAGCAGCTGAGACACCTTGCCCTCAAAGCAAGAATAATCAATTAGCTATGCCCCACCCAGAAATATATTTGGTGCAAGGAAGTGTCCATATTCACTACTTTAAATCTGAATCCACTTTCCCTGGAGTAAAGGTGGTAGAGAAGTGAGTAATCTCTTTAGTCCAGAGATTTTTGGACTCCTTAAAATATCTTCCCAGTAAATATATCTTTACAAAAATATCTCTAATTACGAAGTTAATGAGATTAGGAGCATCATTTAGATAGCTGAGTGGAGGATGAATTGGAGTGGGGGAAATTGAGGCAGGGAGATCAATCAGAAGACTACTGTAATAATTTAAGTATGAGGTGATAAAGGCCAGCATGCAGGGAGTTATGTGAAAATATCAGCATAGAAGAACATGGACATCCATTTGTAAAATAAACAGAAAAAAAAAATATCCTTTTTTGAATCATCTATGTCCAGCTGGGAGCACAGTGGATAGAATGCCAGATTTGGAGTCAGGAAGACTCATCTTCCTCTTTTCAAACCTGGCTCTTAAATTCTAAATCCCAAACGCAAATTCCTTATGGCGCTACTATTTCAGAAATCTTTACAAAATAGTGCCATAAAGTCAAATTCACATACATTATCAACTTGTGTACTTTGAGATAGAATATACTTGAGTCAATTTCATCTTCTTAACAATTAAGGACATAAATGTGTGTGTGTGTGTGTGTGTGTGTGTGTGTGTGTGTGTGTGTGTGTGTGTATGTGTGTTAGGGCTAGGTGATTCCGTAGAGAGAACACTGGCCCTGGAGTAAGGAAGACCTGAATTAAAATCTGACCCAGATACTTATTAGCTGTGTCACCCTGAATAAGTCACTTAACTGATCGCCTCCCCAAAAAAGTGTCAAACACTGTCGAAGGAGTGATGGAAATTTCTTAGAAGACGTTAAATAAGCACATGTCAGTATGCTGAAGAGGGAATTTCTACCTACAGGTTGGACTATATGCTTTCAAAGACTCTTTACAGCACTGAATCCTGGACTTCTGTGTTTGAGAAAGTAGAATACTATTCATCCTTACCAGAATATTATTCTTTTCTTCTGCACATTAAAATACCCATCCTTCAAGACCATTTCAAAAATGGGATGATTTCTCTGCCTAAAATGGAGGTAGCTCCATTGATAACATCTCCTTTCAGAACCTAAAGTCTCTATTATTGAGCATTTAATATCACATTTATCTTGCATTGTTTGCTATTTATTCCAGTTTGATCAAAGCAGACTATGAGCTACCTAATGATTGGGACCATGTGTCTCCCTTATTGTTTCACCTCAGATTTGGTCAGCCAGGAACTGGTCACTAAAATACTTTTAAAATTGATCTATTGTACTGGGGTGGGTCTAGCCCTAAAGCAAATACCAGCAATAAATACATGAGGCCAAGGGTAACTGAGGGGAACTTTGAGATAAACAGGTAAATGACTGCTATGGAAGTAGGAATGGCTGAGACAGATAACAGAATACTTAGCCTTCTTTTCATTCAGAACTTATGTTTGTAGCCTTGGAATAAAAAGAATTGGGTTAAAATTCCAGTTCTGCTATTTCCTATTTGTCTTTGGACAAATCATTTAATTTCTCTGGGCTTTAGTTGCCTCATCCATAAAATGAGGAAATAATTTATACAATCTCAAAGAGTTATTTTGAGGGCAGTGCCTTGTAAAACTGCATAATTCCTATCAAGGAGAGCTGAGATTTGAAGTATGAACTCTTTAACCCATAGATGTTTGCTTTATATCGCATACAATGGTGTCCTTAGCAAATAGCACTCACATGCAAATTGCTTTCACTTTCCAACTTGCCCTTCCAGCTTTCTTTCATTCTCTTTCTCTTATAGATTTTATGCCCCATTCAAGCTGCCCAACTGGTAGCTAGCTACCTGTACTGTCTTAAACTTTCCCACTTTCCATGCCATTTCTTTTGCCCAGAATATAAATGAATCCCTGCTCTCAGAAAGCTCGCATTCTTGTAAAGAGAAGATAATTCTTTTTTTTTTAAATTATATATATATATATATATATTTTATAATATTATCCCTTGTATTCATTTTTCCAAATTACCCCCCCTCCCTCTATTCCCTCCCCCCGACGACAGGCAATACCATACATTTTACATGTGTTACAATATAGTCTAGGTACAATACATGTGTGCAAATATCATTTTCTTGTTGCACAATAAACATTAGAATCCGAAGGTACATGCAACCTGGGCAGACAGATATTAGTGCTAACAATTTTCATTCCCCTCCCAGTGTTTCTTCTCTGGGTGCAGCTACCCCTGTCCATCATTGATCAACTGGAAGTGAGTTGGATCTTCTTTATGTTGAAGATTTCCACTTCCATCAGAATACATCCTCATACAGTATTGTTGAAGTGTACAGTGATCTTCTGGTTCTGCTCATTTCACTCAGCATCAGTTGATTTAAGTCTCTCCAGGCCTCTCTATATTCCTCCTGCTGGTCATTTCTTACCGAGCAATAATATTCCATAACCTTCATATACCACAATTTACCCAACCATTCTCCAACTGATGGACATCCATTCATCTTCCAGTTTCTAGCTACAACAAAAAGAGCTGCCACAAACATTTTGGCACATATATGTCTCTTTCCGCTCTTTAGTATTTCTTTGGGATATAATCCCAGTAGTAGCGCTGCTGGGTCAAAGGGTATGCACAGTTTGATAACTTTTTGGGCATAATTCCAGATTGCTCTCCAGAATGGCTGGATTCTTTCACAACTCCACCAGGATTGTATTAGTGTCCCAATTTCCCCACATCCCCTCCAACATTTGTCATTATTTGTTCCTGTCATCTTAGCCAATCTGACAGGTGTGTAGTGGTATCTCAGAGTGGTCTTAATTTGCATTTCTCTGATCAGTAGTGATTTGGAACACTTTCATGTGAGTGGATATAGTTTCAATTTCTTCCTCTGAGAATTGTCTGTTCATATCCTTTGACCATTTATCAATTGGAGAAT
Organism: Sminthopsis crassicaudata; assembly: GCF_048593235.1. Classification (NCBI taxonomy): domain Eukaryota; kingdom Metazoa; phylum Chordata; class Mammalia; order Dasyuromorphia; family Dasyuridae; genus Sminthopsis; species Sminthopsis crassicaudata. The sequence continues at coordinate 397,576,803 of NC_133618.1, forward strand.
GGTTCGGTTTCTTATAAATTATGGTCAGTTCTCTATATATTTTGGAAATGAGACCTTTGTCAGAACCTTTGTTTTTAAAAATATTTTCCCAATTTGTTACTTCCCTAAGAGAAGATAATTCTTGAGAGGAATGTTTTCAAGAGGGAAATCGGGGATTGGTATAATGACCTAATGACCATTGATTGATATAACCTTCATATTCTATTGGGGTATATTCTTCATAAGGGTCCCAATAATGTCCATTGGATTTTTTTTTTTTTTTTAATGGCTGAAGCAATTGGGGTTAAGTGACTTACCCAGGGTCACACATTAGGAAGTGTTAAGTATCTGAGGTCCTTCTGATTCTAGGGCCCGTATTCCTTCCTATCCACGGAATTACCTGCCCTGCTGTAGAAAGTATTGTTGCTTTAATTACTTTTTTTTTTTTTTTTTTTTTTTTTTTGACAAAGGCAAAGTCTGAGTAGCAAGAAACAGCTCCCTATAGTCTGCCGGTGAGCTTCTAGGATATCTGGATAAGGTTGTTGATCATAAGACCTTTGCTTTTCAGAATCTTTGTTTTCCTGGGTGGGGAAGGGAAGGTAAATTGAGATCCACCCTCCTCTCCATGATGTGCTAAATTTAATCTGTTGCTTGTCCAGGTCCCATTTATACAAAAACATTTATAGCTGCTCTTTTTGTAGTAGCAAAGAAGATGGAAACTAATGGGGTACCCATCAATTGAGCAATGGCTGAACAAATTATGGTACAGGGATGTAATGACATATTATACTATAAGAAATGGGAAAAAGTTTCTTTTCAGTGAAATCTGGGAAGATTATCATGAGCTGATGCTGAGTAAAATGAGTAAAATAAGAACAATTTATACAATAACAACACTATAAAAACAACTTTGAAAGAGCTAAGAAATCTATTTAACACAATGACCAACCATAATTCCAGAGGACCAATCATGAGGTGTGCCTCTCATATGTTAACTGAGGGGTGATGGACTTAGAATGAAGAATGAGATATTTTTTGGACATGGCTAATGCGGGAATTTGTTTTGCCTGGCTATGCTTATTTGTTATAAGAGTTTTTGTTTCTTTTTTAAGGTTGGATGGTTAGAGGGAGAGAAAAAAAAAATCTATTTTTGCTCATTGAAAATGTGAATAAAAAACCCTAAAAATTATATTTTGCCTTTCTCATTTTCTAATGGAGAACTGGAAGAAGGGAAAGACAGCCTCACTTCTCCCACCTCCCCTTCTTCTCTTGCAGCTGCCAACTGTGGCTGCTTTTAAAACTGCTATTTCTATAAACAGTATTGTGTTTAAGTGTTTTCTCAGCATGCATGTGATAATGTATTAAAATCTGGATGGCTGTTTGAATCTGTGCCAATTCTGCTTATTTGAATGCTAGTAGTGATATTGGGAGAGAAGGAAAGACAAATCCTGGAAGGGAAGTAGATTTAAAGTAGAGATTTTATAAATTCACATGTGGATTTGTCAGTGTACACTGACTGAGGGTTGGAGCCATCTATTTAATTAAAAATACAGGACATTAAAGGGAGAAAGAAAACTATTCGGGTCCAAAGCCCTCCAGGGACACTAGAAGATTTAAAAAACAAAACAAAACAAAAAGACCCCAGACTGAAAGGTTGAGGTTTAGGTAAACTTATTTTCCATTTCAAACTACTAGCATTCCTTTTTGGCCAAGGGTTTGCAAAAGAAAACCATCCCCCTGAGGGAAGAAAGAGCCTTTTGGTTCAATGTTTGACTGACAGCTCAGCCTGCTTAGACTACTAGTACCACCATCTGCTAATATGCATTATTGCCATAATATCTGTCTATCATATCCTCTCACTGAATTGAAAACTCCATAACTTGAGCAGGAACCATATCCTAACTTGGTTTTATTTTTCTCTCGGGGTCTAGCACAGCAGCTCTCTATACAAAATAAACAATGAATGAATGTTTTCTGAATAGATCTAAATGCAACATTTAGAGACATTAATATAGAAATCATTAAAATTTTGTTTGCTTTTTTTTTTTTTTTTTTTTTTTTTTTACAAGAGTGAAATCAGTTTTGCTTCCCTTTACCAGCCTAACTCTGATTTTTGGAGATGGTTGCCAAGTCTTTATCTTGTTTCTAGTCAATTCTTCTGAAGAGATTTCATTAGACTGGCCCCTTTAGCTAAAAATGCAGATCAGGTCTGAAACAAGATTGTGAAGTGGCCTTTGGGTACAGGAATCATTTTTCTGGGGCTCAGTTTAATAACTTAGTTGAGTCACTTTCTATGAGTAAGGAATCAAGTCTCTTTACATTTCAGGTACTGATTGACTCCCCTCTGAAAAATGTTATTTGGAATGAGGAAATAAGGATAGTGTTCTTCAGCTCCAAAAATCAAGTCTTGCAGTGAGCATCTCATTCACTGAAAATTCCACCCTAGATGGGGCTCACTTTTCGCTGAAGGGGGGTGCTCCTAGACACTTCCTTAGAAAGCAGAATGACCGGACGAGATGCAGTGTGACCAAAACAAACAAATCCCACTGGACTGCTAGTCAGTCTAAGCTCACCAAATATCAAATAATTATAATCATATTCTGTCTTCAGTTCTGCCTTCTATGAAACCTGACCACACTATTTTTCAATGTGTCTTCCATGTTTTTTCCCCTTTTAAGGAACTCTTATTTTCACGGTCTGGTCCATATTTAGAATTAACCTGTATTAATCTGTATTTAGATCAATTCAGCATTTATTTTCTTTGACCTTTCATGTAAGTCATTTTCTCTCTCTGAGAATGGATTTCATCATTTGTAAGGGGAAATAATACTTACACTAAAGTAATAAGAAAGTTGATATATGAGATAAGGGAAATCATTTAGAAATATGTGACACAATACAAATATACAAATGAGTTTACTATGTAAACATGGGCTATTATTATGATTGTTGCTGTTTATCAATAGGTTAAAAGGATTGTTGTTACTAGTCATTAGATGGTGCTGTGCTGCAATGCCCAAGGTCAAGGCACCCTAGGGGAAATCTCTGAGACCTGCTGATAATTGGCAAAAGGAGCACAGCCCTTCTAGATTAGAGAAAGGCAAAGTGTGAAAATAGGGACTAGTTGTACTCCAGGGGAATGTATCCGAGGTGTCAGAGCCAAATACTTTGAACTAGAATACTAAACCCCCTCTGGGCCAGCCCTTAGCAATATTTTTGCTTTCCCCACCCCTTGACCTTTACTTCTCTCCAATCATCTCTTCCCCTTTTCAAGCCCCAGACTCTCCTATTGCCCCAGTAATTCTTGTAGTGGAAGGAAGGTAGCTAGGAAAACTCTTTGCCTGGTGATATTAGGGACTTCAAAAGGGCAATCACCAGTAGGGATGACTTGATTTATTCTTGAATGGCAGGATTTCAGACACCTGTTGTGGGGGAGGGCATAAGGATGGGAAGGAGTGAGGATGGGATTTTTGGGAAGGGGAACTACCAGATGTTAGCTCACTTAGTAGTTATATAGCTAACCCTCAATATTTTTCCTCCCCATTAGTCACAAACATCTTGAATACAATGAGAGTGTAGGAAGATTTTGAAAGTTTTAGAGTCAGTCATTTAAAGTTGGAAGTTACCTTAAATATAAATGAATTCAACCCTTTCATTTTATGGAGGAGGAGACTAAAGCTCGGAAAAGGAGAGGAAGTAGCCCAAGAATCTGTAAATAGACAAGTGGCAGAGGCAGGATTGTTACACAGACTTTCTGATTCCAATCCAGTATATTTCCTCTGTAGCTATGGGTCAGTGAGAAATTCAGTTTGCCTTTTGAGCCTTCATAGGCTATCTTGAGCTTTAAAGAATTTAGGAATTGCCTGTTGGTCTGATGAGTATATTCCTTGCCTGTCTTTTTGTTGTTTCTTGTTCAGTTATTTGAAATGACTGGTTCAATTTGACTCTTCATGATCCCATTTGGAATTTTCTTGGCAAAGATACTGGACTGGTTTGCTGTTTCCTTCTCCAGGTAATTTTATAAATGAGGAAACTGAGGTAGACAGGATTAAGTGAGTGACTTGCCAGTAAGTGTCTGGGGTTATATTTGAACTCAAGAAAATGACTCTTCCCGACTCCAGGCTCCGCATCCTTTCCACTGTGCCACCTGGTTGCTCCTCTTGCCTGTCCTATTGACTTTCACATGACTAGGATAGGCACGAGGGCCTCAGCTGCCTTATTTTGGAAAATTGAAACAATGAAGCTGGCCAACTGAATAACCTGACAGGGCATTTTTTGAGTGTTCCCTTTGCGAATATATTTGACTTGGAACTGATTCCAAATAGCATCTCAGCAAGAAGCACTTACAAAGGCCACTGTCAATCCCTCCTTCCTACTTATTCCCCAGCTGCCCTGCTTCTTTCCCCACTTTAATTTTTATAGCTAAATATTTTAGGGATAATTTAGAATTGGGCAGTCATTTCTCTCTGGGCTTCAATTTCCTCATCTCTACAATGAGAGTTATAAACTGGCTGTCCTCTAGTAGAATTTCTTTCTGGCTTTACAATTTTGTTAGAAGCAAAGTGTAGAGTGAATCAAGGGTGGGACCTGCAGTCAGGAAGACAAGGGACAGTATATTATTTTTTATACTTCTTAGCTGAGAGAGCATACTTAATTTTTCTGTGTCTCTATTTCCTTATCTGTTAAATGGGAATCATGATTTCTATAGAGGTAGCTAGGTGGCACAGTGGATAGAATATCAAGTCTGGAGTCAGAAAGACTCATTTTCCTGAGTTCAAGTCTGACCTCAGACACTCAGTAGCTGTGTAATCATGGGCAAATCACTTAACTTTGTTTGCTTCAGTTTCCTCATCTGTAAAATGAGCTGGTGGAATGGCAAACCCCTCTAGTATCTTTGTCAAGAAAACCCCAAATGGGGTCATAATGAGTCAGACATAACTGAACCACAACAGCAAAAATGATTTCTATGACATCTAGTTTATAGAATTAATGATCCAGTGAAAATATGTATAGTGTTTACAAATCAATCTACATGTCATCAATTATTATTTTGTTCTAAAGTTTCTTCTTTCTCTGACATGCTGTGAGTTTATGTTTCTAAGGTCTCTTTCAGCCTTGGCATTCTGTTCTATCAATGTGAGTTCTATCAATGATTAAATGTCCTTATTTGTACTTTACACAGCTAGCTCTATGAAATCAGCCATAAAGCTGGCTATTGACTGACTCCACCACCATCCTCTACAGAAGGGTGTGGAGGAAAAGAGCTAAGATTTAATTCAAGATTCCTTGAAATGCTCTCTATACAGAAGGAGGGAAACTGAATGTGCCCTCAGAAAAGAGCTTTGTGAACTCTCCGGATGAGATAAATTCAGATGTTCTAAGTAAAGTAATCATGATTTAAAAATGAATCACTTTGCCTTACATGAAAAGAAATTTTAATAAATACTTTGGAGAATTACTAAACAATCTAAAATGTTTGGTCTTTGAATGAATGAATGAAAAAGCATAGTATTTCCTATGTGTCAAGCAATGGACTAATAGCTAAGGATACAGATAGAAAAACAAGATAGTTTTCTTTCTCAAGGAGTCCATACTCTATGAGTATTGACAACTATGACAACTTATTTTAAAAAAAAAATCAGTTGCAAGATAGGTGGAAAGTACCAGAAGTCTTGATAGTACAGTATCAGTTCAGGTCACAGTACCCAGAGATCTGGAGGATATAGAATTCGAGCACATGATAAGACTTGATCCATCATTTGCCTGGCTATTCAACTGATATGAACAACCATGTCACTCTTCCTACCTGAGGGAGTCAGAAAGGCCATGAGTTGGTCATGGTGGTGCCATGTGGAGAAGGAGTAAGGGAAGGCAAGGGGAAATTGAATGCCAACCAATCAATCAATAAACAGTTATTAAGGGCCTATCGTGTACTAGGCTCTGTACTAAGCTATAGCGATTCAAAAGAAGCAAAAGAGTTCCTGCCCTCAAGGAGTTTACAATCTAACAGGGGGGACAACATGCAAACAAATATATACAAAGCAAAAAACTCCACACATACAAACATATCTACACACATATGATATATATATATATACACACACACATATATATATACTTGCATATGCAATCACACATATGCATATATGTGTATATGTATACACATGTATGTGTCTGCATATGATAAATAGGAAATAATTAACAGGGAAGACACTAGCATTAAGAGAAATTGGTGGAGGCTTCTAGTAGGGATATTTTATTGGGAATTAAGGGAAGCCAGGAAAGTCAGTAAGTAGTGTTAAGGAGAGAGAGCATTTGAGACAGGGGAGACAAGCAGAGAAAATGTCTGGAGTTGAGAGTTGAATGTCCACCTCATTTAATAACCAGAGACCAGTATCACTGAATCAAAGAATACTTGTTGGAGGCTAAGGTATTAGAAGATTGAAAAGATAAAGGGGAGCTAGGTTTTGAAGATTATATGAATGTTAAACACAGAATTTTTTATTCATTCCTGGAGGCAATAAGGAACCACTGGAATTTTATTGAATAGAGGGGTAATATGATTGGAACTGTGTTTTAGGAAAATCACTTTGGTTGCAGAAGGGAGTATGGATTGGCATGGGGACAACAGATGTCTACCATCAGGCTATTGCAATAACCCAGGAATGAGATGATGAGGGCTTGCAATAAAGTGATGGCAATGTCAGAGGAGAAGAGTGGGAATTGATATTCAAAAATTATTGCAAAGGTGAAGTCAACAGATCTTGGCAAGAAATTGGACATAGAGTGAGAGATAGTAAGGAGTTTAGGAAGACTATGAGCCTGAGGAACTGGAATGATGGTTTTGCCCTCTATCATAATAGGGAAGGTAGGAAGAGAGTGGAAGGGTTGAGGAAAAAAAAAGAATGAGTTATTTTTAAAAATAATAAATTTTTATTTTCAAAATACATGAAAAGTTTCCAACATTCACCCTTGAAAACTTGTGTTCCAATTTTTCTCTCTCCCTTCCCTTCACCTCCTTCCTCTAGATAGCAAATAACACAATATATGTTAAACATATGCAATCCTTCTAAACAATTAGAGTGAGTTTTATTTTGTTTTGGATATATTGAATTTAAGAAATCTACTGGATATCTAGTTTGAGATGTCTGAAAGGCAGTTGAAGATGTGAAATGAGGTCAGAAGTGAGGTTAGGTCAGATGGTAATTAAATTCATGGGAACTAGCACTACTGTGTAGATTCAGAACCAGAGTGTGTGCTTCGGATTAAAAAAAGTTTCCCCCCTATTTCAGCTATGAGCATGATACTTCCTAACCCTGTCAAACTCTCCCTAAATTAAGAAATAACATGAATTTAGGGACTCTGTAAAGTAAGAGAAGAAGAATTATCTCAGATATTAGGGGTTATTTTCCTCTGCTGTATCTTAGAAACTAAGGGTTTGAGATTTGGAAGTTTTCTTAGGAGTCAGGTATTGATTATGAACTAGCAGGAAGATTTTTAACATTGGGAATGAAGATCTGGATATAAATTCAAAATTGTTGTTGTTCAGTTGTTTTTCAGTCATGTCTGACTCCTTGTAACCCCATTTGGGGTTTTCTTGGCAGAGATAATGACGTGGTTTGTCATTTATTTTTCTAGCTCATTTTACAGATAAGCAAACTGAGGCAAGGACTTGCCCTTGGTAACACAACTAGTAAGTATCTGAGACTTAGGAAGTTTTTGAGTGATCTCAGAAAAATGAGTCTTCCTGACTCCAGGCCCAGTGTTCTATCCATTTCACCACCTAGTTACCTGTGAATTCAGAATACCTAGGTTCAAAACACATGTAAGCTACTTACTGAAATAAAGGTGTAATATATTATTTTGGGCAAGTCAATAGATCTTTATAAAATAAAGAAGTTGAAGTATATTAGTTTTAATAGTCTTTTTGGCTCTAAATAAAATATGTAATCATAGTGTTTACATAGAAATATAATTAGACTAGGAGCCAGAAGATCTTGGTCCTACTTAGGGCTCTGCCATTTACAAGTTGAATGACATTTGAGAAGTGACTCTAGTTTTCTCAGCTGTAAAAGAAGGCAAGTAGTATGGTCAGTTCTACTATAACTTAATATATGGATCTTTAAAATTCACCAAGCTGTTCAAAATCAACCACAGGATTTATGAGGAAAGGTAGGACACAATACTGAAAAACTTTAAAAAGCTAGTAAAAAAACAACTATACTTTTACACATACAAAATGGTTAAGAAATACATCAATACTACAAAGAGGTGGTATCTGTTCAGCTTGTACCCCAGTTCCCAAAAGATCTAAGCTGGCAAAGTAAAGTTCTTATAGGCTAAAGAATAGTCTCGGTAGCCAAGGGAGGATCTTAACTGTGGTAAAAAGTGAAGGAGAGAGCAGGTCAGCTTCTCTCAGTCTACAGGTCCCACTGCACCAGAATATGGCACTTTATCTTGAAAAAGACCTGAAGCTTGCTTGAAGGTAGGAGGTAGCAGAAGGTTTGTAATTTGTAAATTATTGTTTTGTGTTCTCCCACTTTTCTTTCAGACGAAATTGAGCAAAGCAAACACAAAATTCCTGTTATGCTCAAATTGTTTGTTAATATATCAATCATGTTGGAACAAATTCGCCTTTTCAGAATAATAGCAGAACTGATTGTACCTTCCTATCTATCTCATAAAATCATTGTAAGGGATGATTAAATGTGATAATGATTGCAGAGGTGCTTTATAAACTGTAGTAAAGTATACAAATATGAGATTATTGTGACAAGCATAATTGTTGTTGCCACCAGAGAGCACTGTGGGAATTAGTCAAAATAACTATTTCTCTTAATATTCTGACTTGGGCTTAGAGTCATTTGTGTGTCCAACAATCAAATCTCTTAACTTGGCCTCCATCCACTGGCCTCTTCATTATCTAAATAAATACTTTAACCAGATTAGATAAAAGGGTAGTAAGAAAAAAACCACCCATGAATATATCAAAAGCAGCAACCAGTTTTGTTCCCTCTGTTCCCCAAAGGGGTGGAGTTTCATACAGGTCAGGTAGAAGCAGTGAGAAGGTGAATGTGAATCACACAATATACTAGCTGGGCTCTAGAATTTTCATTGAAGTACTAGAATTCTCACTCATTATTATAATATGGGCACTTATTTAGATCCCACCACCATTATCACTCTGTGCTGGTGCTTAGTTTCTCTGCACAGAACCTTTCTTCATTTTCTGTTCATTTCTGCTGGTTTCTATGCAAAGCATAATAGGAAATTTCTTTACCAGACATAGCAGCAAGCTAACATCTCAAGAGGGATGCTCTCTAGCCACAGAAGATAATCCCTGGACCTCTGTCTCTGACATTCTCTCTAAAAGTCTTTGTTCTGGGCTGGCTTGTCAAGTCTTCACACAATGTTATAATACTTTTTTAAAAATTAATTTTATAATTATAACATTTTTTTTGATAGTACATATGCATGGGTAATTTTTTACAACATTATCCCTTGTACTCACTTCTGTTCCAAATTTTCCCTTCCTTTCCTCCACTCCCTCCCCTAGATGGCAGGCAGTCCCATACATGTTAAATGTGTTATAGTATATCCTAGATGCAATATATGTGTGCAGAACCGAATTTTTTGTTGCCCAGGAAGAATTGGATTCAGAAGGTAAAAATAACCTGGGAAGAAAAACAAAAGTGCAAACAGTTTACACTCATTTCCCAATGTTCCTTCTCTGGGTGTAGCTGCTTCTGTCCATCATTGATCAATTGGAACTGAATTAGATCTTTTTGTTGAAGATTTCTACTTCCATCAGAATACATCCTCATACAGAATTGTTGTTGAAGTGTATAATGATCTCCTGGTTCTGCTCATTTCACTCAGCATCAGTTGATATGAGTCTCTCCAAGCCTCTCTGTATTCCTCCTGCTGGTCATTTCTTACTGAGCAATAATATCCCATAACATTCATATACCACAATTTACCCAACCATTCTCCAATTGATGGGCATCCATTCATTTTCCAGTTTCTAGCCACTACAAAAAAGAGCTGCCATAAACATTTTGGCACGTACAGGTCTCTTTCCCTTCTTTAGTATTTCTTTGGGATATAAGCCCAGTAGTAGTAGCACTGCTGGATCAAAGAGTATGCACAGTTTGATAACTTTTTGGGCATAGTTCCAAATTGCTCTCCAGAATGGTTGGATTCTTTCACAACTCCACCACCAATGCATCAGTGTCCCAGTTTTCCCACATCCCCTCCAACATTCATCATTATTTGTTCCTGTCATCTTAGCCAATCTGACAGGAGTGTAGTGATATCTCAGAGTTGTCTTAATTTGCATTTCTCTGATCAGTAGTGATTTGGAACACTCTTTCACATGAGTGGAAATAGTTTCAATTTCATCATCTAAAAATTGTTCATATCCTTAGACCATTTATCAATTGGAGAATGGCCTGATTTCTTATAAATTAGAGTCAATTCTCTATATATTTTGGAATTGAGGCCTTTATCAGAACCATATCTCTTGGTTCTTGAAAGGAATCTTATCAGAATCTAAAAATGTTTTCCCAGTTTGTTACTTCCCTTCTAATCTTGTTTGCATTAGTTTTGTTTGTACAAAAGCTTTTTAATTTGATGTAATCAAAATCTTCTATTTTGTGATCGATATTGATCTCTAGTTGTCCTCTGGTCATAAATTCCTTCCTCCTCCACAGGTCAGAGAGGTAGACTATCCTCAGTTCCTCTAATCTATTTATTGTCTCATTCTTTATGCCTAAATCATGGACCCATTTTGATCTTATCTTGGTATGTGGGGTTAAGTGTGGATTGTTACAATACTTTTATAGGAAAATTCTAACTTGCCTGAGGGGAGGGGTTAGCATATTGCTCCTACAACACTCCACCCCTTAGTGACAAGCTCAGTAAGATCTTCTATGGAAATTCCATTACATAAAATGATTTTAATGATGCTACTAATCAAACCTGACTTTGGTATTCAAGAAGTTGAATACCAGCATCACTAAAAGAGAAAGAGCAAATATAAAAGAAAGAAAGAACAACAAAAAGTCTCAGAAATTACTTAATCTTAGGTCTAAATAGTTAAGTTTATGTGATAGGTGATGCTAAATCATTCCAGTTCATAGTATGTCTTTTAATGTAAAAAATGTAAACATCCACAAGAGCATCACCAGAAATAACAGGGCTTTGGCAAAGACGATGACATTTCCTGCATTGTCTCCAACCCTCATCACATTCAATGATAATTATACTGCACCACCACTGATTTGCTGTTCCCTAGCCTATTCTAGCCAGGTTCTCACCTTCCTGGAACCCCAGGAAGATGGCAGGAATTCAAAATTTTGCTCCATGAGAGATTTTAGAATGACTGCCTCCTTTCTTCCATGGGACTAGTTACAAGTTTTCACACCTCCCCTTGTTGCCATAATGCAGCCCCACCCCCCACTCCCAACAATGCCAGTCCTTATTCCTCTAAGCACTCCTTGGTTAGACATTATACTGATAGACAGGTGGATTTGCCAATCAATTTTATATTACAGTAAGTGATAGACTACAGTGCTCTTTTGCCACTGCATGTCAGTGTTCATTCTTGCCACAGGGCAGCTACTGTTCCTGAGAGCCTATCCAAAGTCTGCCTGTCTCTCTGCTGCCTATTTCTGTATTCTGCCCTTGGAGCTTGCATCTGAACCCACTGTCCCTGGTCAGTATCCCTGCATCCACATTTGTATCCTCTGTTCCTGACCAGAGCTTCTGAACCCTGTGCCTAGGACCACTGCCCCCCACTTCTCACTGTTCCAGGATCAACTATTACCCCCTGCGCCAGGGTAGGATAGCTTCTACTTATGGAACCTAATCTCTTCTGCCCTTTGCTAGGATGGAGTGTTAACTGTTGGCTTGTACATTGTACAAAGCAACACAAAAAGGAACAATGCTAAAGCCTCCTCTGGGCTAGTCATAAACTATGTTTCCCACATGTAAGTCATTTAAGCTGGAGGGTTGGAGAAATCCTCCTGAGCCCTGAGTTCTCTTCAGAGGTTCTTCACTGGAAGTACTAGAGAAGTAACAAAGAGTTAGAATGGATACTTTTAAAAATTTTTTTTAACATATGTACAGATAATTTGACAACATTGACCCTTGCATACTCTTGTGTTTCAGATTTTCTCCTTCCCCTTATCCTCCCCCCTAGATGGCAAGCAATTCAATATATGTTAGACATATTAAAATATATGTTAAATCCAATATGTATAAACATATTTATACAATTCTTTTGCTGCACAAGAGAAATCAGATAAAGAAAAGAAAGTAAATGAGTAAGAAAACAAAATGCAAGCAGACAACAGAGTGAGAATGTTATGTCATAATCCATATTCAGTAGAATGGATACTTTTAACACTTACATAGCATTCCTATCTGTCCTCTGCTAATTAAATGAGGTAAAGGTGTCTCATTTGTCCATATCCCCCATTCTGAAAATATCTGTTGGTTCTTGAAAAGAATTTAACCTTGTCCTTTTAAATATTTACCCCAATGTTTTACACCAAAGAATAACTACAAAATCCAGGTGAAAAAGAAAATAATGGTAGTTCTCTTAAATTATAAAATAAACAAACAAAACTAAAATACTTTCTTCAGCACAGTTATTTGTTTAAACATCCTAAAATTTCAGGAATCTCTCTTGAATTACATTCTTTTACCTTTGGAGTTCCTCATGCCATCAAGACATGGCTGACTATGTTAATATACAATGATAGGACTGAAGACTGCTGATTCTATTGCATCAACATTTCCGAAAAGTCATTCAAAATTAGTTTACCAAAATATAGCATTTTCTAAGGCAAATGGTTAATGATGACTATTAGCAATAAATAGCATCCAGTTCTGAAAAAATAAATGGAGCTTTATTCTAATAAAAGGAAAATTTCCTTCTCATTGCCCCAAAATTCAGGCTGTTCTGAAGATAAAATAAGTTTTGAAGAGGCCCCCTATTAAAATTTGGAGGAGACTTACATGACCTGGCTGGAATATTGCCAGGCTCAACAAAGTTGGCAAATCTAAAACAAAGCTTAGCACATTATCTTCAAGATACAATTCTTAGGGACACATAGCATGTAATATTGCTTTCTTCTTACTGAATGACTATAGTCAGTTTACTTTATTTCCCAGCATGCCCACCATTTCTAGAGATGTCACCAAAAGCACTACCAGAATCACAAAGATGAATCCAAGCTCACTTTCCTCTGCACTAATCTTTCACTTTGTAGAACTCATTATATTTAAACACTACCAGTCCCCTAGCTTATTGGAACAAAATAAGATAAGTAGGCCTTCAACGATGAACAAAAAGACATTTATTTACTTCTTGGTCATTGATAAAGCATATTAAATAAGGGTCAGTAAAAATGTTTATTTAGAGTTTATAAAATATGATGAACTTCACAAATATCACTTTAATTCTGACCACCACTTAGAACTCATAGTTCAAGAAAAAACCTATTGAAAGCAGCTAGAAAGAAATAAACTTCATTCTTATGAACCCCAATCAGAAAAATCCCAAGACTATGCATTGACAAGAAGAAAGGGGGAAAAAATAGAATATAATATAGGAAAAATGGAAATTCTTTTACCCAAGAATTATTTTTCAAAATTGAAAATAACCTTACAAGGGAAAAAAATCTGACTTAATGGAATTGATAACTTCCCAGTATTATATTTTCTTGAAAATAAACAAAGTTGGACAGTTTTCTAAAGGTAAAAACAGATGATAAAATAAGTTTAGAAAAGGAGACAGATATGAATAATTCCAAAGAGAGAAAAAGACAGTTGTCCCTTCAGAATTGAAAGGTTAAGAGATGACAAAGAAAACCAAGAGATGGTCTTTATTCAATAAACAAAACAAAACAAAATATAAAAGGAGGGCAAGCAAGGAACTTATTATTTTTAATAATGGGGATGCCATGAGAGATCATTTAAATATATAAATAGAGAGTTTCAGGATCTGATGGTGTCACTCTTCTGGTCCAGGCAAAGGAAGGTTTAAAAATAACAATTGTTGTTATTTGTCTTTTGTTTTTGAAGAGGACAAATGATATCAGGGGTGATGTCTTCTTGACTTTCAAGTGAATTGAGTTTAAGTGAGGCAAAGTTGCATAAAGTTATTAGTTTTACTCTGCCTTCCAAAGTCATCAAAATCCAGAGGCAAAACAAAAGTTAAAATGACTGGTAATGGCTTCAGGATTCAGTGTATGACTGGCATCTTTGATGTCTGACCAAGCTCTAAGCTTTCATAATGCCTGCTTCTTTCAACTTCATAGCGTTGGAACAAATTGTTTTCTTCAACCCATTCTACTTGTAGAAGTCTTCACATACTTGGGGGGTAGACATTCTTGTAACTCACTGAAGGTTTTGAACTTGCTTAGCCCATCTGTTAAGACATTTATTATTAAGGGCATTTGAATTTATGTCAATTGTTGGAGCCACAGGTAAGAGATGGGTGACGGGCACCAAAAGTCCTCAGACCAGAGGGATTAGTCCTCACTTAACATCCCAAACACTCCTATAATAGTGATAACGATAATAATCTTAGGGTGGTAGAACCAGGCTAGGATAACAAGGGGGAGGAAGATAGTTTGATGGTAAGTGTAGAATTGTAGGAATATAGCGAGAAGATCACAGAAAGTAAAAAAAAAAAAAGACAAAAAAATCAAAGATTTGGGGATTTTCATGTGGGATGGAAAAAGAAAAGGAGATGAGCAAGAAGCTTGAAGTGTTAGTATGCTGGGGTGGGAGGAGGGGCTCTATTCCTCCTCCTTCTTTCCTCTTTCTCCTCTTTCTTTTGTGGTATGGTTTTCTTTTTGTTTAGTTCTCTTTTAGAGAACTTTAAAAACTCTGACACACCAAAAATGGCAGCTCTCAGTAGTTTGAAAGTGAAAGTAAACTTAACTGTGATTTGTTCATTTAAGGATTGGGATTTCTTATGGGCTCAAGAGGAATCAGACTGGGAATATTATTTTCTTTCATTTTTTTTTTAATGCACTATATTCTCAATTATATATATGGAAACCAATTTGTTTTGGCAAAATCTACATTGGCTTTATAAAACCTCAACAATTTAAACCTGATTCCTTTCCAGCTGCCCTCCTTCCATTTCCAGTCTCATCAAGAGCATTTGATTAAGCAGAATTGGCATAAATTCAAATGCTCTTTGGATCAAATATATCTGCTAAAAGTCTTATTTGCATAATATGTGGGGAATTGGCATAAATATATAAAACACATTGCTATTTCCTACTTGAAAAGTATGGCAAGGATGTATAGCTATTAATAATAATATGTTACAAATCATTAATAATAAGAGAAGTGCAAATTAAAACAATTCCGAGGTTTTACTTTATACTCCTAAAATTGAGAAAAACTGAACTATTCAATGTTATATTTCTCATGGGAAGTCAGGCATCTTAATATACTATTTGTAGGATTATAAATTGCTCTAACTGTTATGGAAAATAATTTCAAATTATGCAAGGAAAGTTAATAAGCTATTCATATTCTTTGACTCAATGAACCCATTACTGGGAATGTATGACAGGAAAGTAAAAGTAAAACAAAAATCTCATATCTAGAAAATATTCACAGCAATACTTTTTGTGGTAACATAAAACTGGTAACAAAATAAATGTCCATTTGTTGCAAAATGCATGGCCAAATTGAAGCATAGAAATATTTTTAAATTAAATTTTTAAAATTAAATATTTTTATTATTAACAAATATTTTTTTTTCCTTCTTACCACTCCCTACCCCCAATTTATTGAGGGGGAAGGAAGAAGGAAAAGAAAACATTTGAAAGAAATATGTAGGCAAAAAAAAAAAATCACTCATTGGTCATATAAATATGTTTCTCACTCATGGAATATACATATAAAAGCATATTACTGTTCAGTGAAAAATAATGAATGTGAAGCTTTGAGAGAACCTTTGGAAGACTTATATGAATGGATGAAGAATATATAAAACAGGGAGAACAATATGCATAATTATTCCAGTGTAAATCAAAACAGCACTAAAGACAGCTAAACTAAGATTAAATGCAACCACCAATACTGGTTACATAAGATAGATGCTAATGCTCACTTCCTTCTTTCCCACAGAGAAAGAGATTGGGAAAAAGGGAAATAATAGATACAATCTGTGGCATAAGTGGATAGTTGTGACTCTTGCATTGATTTTTCTTTATCAAAAAGGCTCATGGTAAGAATGGGGGAAAAGCTATGTTGGGGAAAAGTTGTGACAAAAAATACATGGTGCTAAAAAGTAAACTTCATTTTGAAAATCTGATTAGGATGGTTTTAAGCTGAAAAATGAGAGGAAAGTAGAAAACTATCTAAAGCTTTCAAAACTACTACTATAGACCATACCAAGCACAATTATATAAAAGAAAAAGAATAGCAGAAGAGAGGATCACTAATTTATGGAACATAATATTCAAGAATTTTGTCAGAAGTCCATGACTTCTGATGTCTCTTTACAAACACACAATGGTGTGTGTGTGTGTGTGTGTGTATGTAGAGGTGGAGAAGATGGAGAAATGTGGATTAGATAATAGGGACATTGAGTTGATTCAAATTTGATCAAACAGTGTAGTTATTAGTGGACCGATATCAACTTGAAAGGAAGTATTTAGTAAAATACACTAGAGATTTGTTCCTGGCTTTGTCTGTTTAACATTTTTATCAGTGACATAGATGAAATAATAATAGGCATTATTATCAAGTTTTCAAATGACCAACATGCTGAATGATGGTCAAAATCTAAAAAGTTCTTGACAGACTAGAAGGATGGACTGAATCTAACAAGATAAAATTTAATTGTACTAAAAAAAATAAACTTTAATTGTGGCTAAGCAAGAATTTTTATTTAAAAAAAGATATTTTTTTAAATTAATTTTTTATTATAGCTTTTTATTTGTCAAAACATGTACATGAGTAATTTTTTTTTAAATTTTTTTTATTATATATATATATATTTTATAATATTATCCCTTGTATTCATTTTTCCAAATTACCCCCCCTCCCTTATTCCCTCCCCCCGACGACAGGCAATACCATACATTTTACATGTGTTACAATATAGTCTAAGTACAATACATGTGTGTGAATATCATTTTCTTGTTGCACAATAAACATTAGAATCCGAAGGTACATGCAACCTGGGCAGACAGATATTAGTGCTAACAATTTACATTCCCATGAGTAATTTTTCAACATTGACCCTTGCAAAAACTTCTGTTCCAACTTTTCCCCTCCTTCCCTCCATCCCCTCCCCAGGATGGCAGGCAGTCCCATACATGTTAAATATGTTTATGTTAAATACAATATATGTATACATATTTATACAGTTGTCTTGCTACACAAGAAAAATCGGATTTAGAAAGAAGGTAAAAATAACCTGGAAAGAAAAACAAAAATGCAAGCAAACAAATGCTAAGTTGTGGTCCACACTTATTTCCCAGTGTTCTTTCACTAGGTGTAGCTGGTTCTCTTCATTACTGATCATTTGGAACTTATATGGATCCTCTCATTGTTGAAGATAGTCATGTCCATCAGAATTGATTCAAATATAGTATTGTTGAAGTGTGTAATGATCTCCTGGTTCTGCTCATTTTACTTAGCATCAGTTCACATAACTACAAAATCCAACTTTTAAAAATACTTGATAATGAATGAATAGAAGAAGAGAGGTTCATGTCAACAGAAGATGAAGGAAGTGAAGAGAAAAGTAAATGATAGTTGGGGTGGAGATGGGTAAGTTGTGTGAGGTTAGGCTAAGACTTCTTTTGCCCAGAACTGAGATTCCTCTCCTATCCTGCTTTTATGATCAGAGGACTGATAGCAATATTAGGAGAAGCAGCTGTGTAATTTTAAGGGTCACTTTCCTCATGTTCTTGTAGCTCTAAGGTTCTTTCCCCACCCTACCTCCTGTTCCCACAAGGCTTTAACTCTCATTCTTGGGCAGTCAGCATCCCAAAAATAAACTATTGCCCTGTGTGGCCAGCTGCCAGCCTGTCCCTGGGCCAAGCAAAGAATCCATTGACACTAAGTGTCATGAGCAGGAGGAGGGGAAAAAGGAGAAAAGTGAAACAAGGACATTTTCCTTTCCCTACTCCCATCACCACCCCACTATTGCAAATCTGTGGAGAGGAGAATGGATATGGTGACTTTTGGAATCCTCTCCCATAGAATCTTATGCATAATGGCAATAATAATAAATGTCCCCTTCTCTCTGAAAGGCAGTCCCAGTCTTTAACTCAATGACCTTCTGCAGCAGAGAATATTTGGATAGTGTGGGATGTTGCTGGGTGCGCATAAGAGATAGGGCATGTGGAAAAAAATAGCTTACCCTCCTGCAAGGGCAATATTCCTACCCATAACTGGACACAGCCTGGTCTTTATCAGTCCAAATACATCCTCCCAGTAGACCAAAGGTAGCTCTCCAAAGCAAAGGCACTAACTCATGACTCGGGCTTGGAGGGACTTAGCTAGGTTCTTATTACAGGCAACATTGTTTAAATCCTTCCGCCTAGAGATTAGCCTCAGAAAAAACTTGATGTTGTACAGAGACAACATTGTATCATGGGAGAGTGAAGAGGTGGGGTCTTATCTCTCCTACTCTCAAGTGGGTGGCCTCTATCCCCACAGTTAAGAATTCTACACTCAAAATACTTGGTGATTCAATAACCAGCATTGCAACCAACTGAAGAGGAACTTGTCCTTTTCTCTAGGCAGAAGAGACTATTTGCGTACCAATAGGTTTATAAAATTTAAAGTTGGGAGATTTAAAGTTAGAGATTACCTAGACAAGAAATGATGAACATATAGCAAGCAATACTCCCTAGTACTGTCTGAACCAGATTAAAGTGTAATTGGGAAATATTTAATGAAATAAGTAAAAGTAATAAATAAAAGTAAAATAAGATAGGATATATAGTTTTCTAAATATGCAGTCAGCAACAGGAAACCTTAAGTTTATTTAATGGCCTCTATTAGGCTTTGACACAACTGATTTATTTTCCTTTTTAAACAGTATTTTATTTTTCCAATTATACATAAAAACTTTTTGGCATTCATTTTTGCAAAATTTTGAATTTCAAAAATTTTCCCTTATTTCTTCCTTCTCTCTTCCTAAAATAGCAAACAATTGAATATATGTTATACATGTGGACACTAATGATTTAGAAAATTTCTTTATTATATAGAAGAGTAAACTGAGATGCACACATATCTATATCACAGAACATTCATTTAAACTCAAGTTTTCTGATTCTCAGTTCACTGCCTTTACTATTTACTGTATACTGGGCAACTTTTCAGGACTGCACTAGTTACTCCATAAAGGATCATAAGAATCTAAGCTTGAAGATTAAAATATCTCTGCCACAGGGATTTCTGTTCTTAGAACCTTATGTCCATAATGGACCAATAAGTAGAGAGAATCAATTCTATTAAGAGATATTGCACAAGTCACTTAATTTCTCCAGGCCTCAATTTTCCCACTTTGAAATAAGGAGGACTGGCTTAGGTCCCCCTCTAAGGTCTTTTCCTGCTCTCGCTCTCTCTCTCTCTCTCTCTCTCTCTCTCTCTCTCTCTTTATATATATATATATATATATATTTTTTTTTTTTTTTAATTAAACAGACCCAAGGCAGCTAAGTGGCATGGTGGATAGAGCACTGACCCTGGATAAGACCTGAGTTCAAAACTGGCCTCAGATACTTAATACTTATGAATTATGTGACCCTGGGAAATTCACTTACCCATGATTGCTTTCTTAAAAAATAATAAATAAACAAGATTTATGTTTTTATTGATGTAAGGAGTTCTCAGTGCCAATGTTGGTCTATACTTGCTTGGCAACCTAGGGACTAAGGGAGTCCCTTGAGGGAAGGAGAAATTTATCTATGTATCTATACTAGATATCTATGTATCTATGTGTGTATACACACACACATATATCAGAATATCAGTATTGTGTCTGTGGACTGACTAATATGCCACACTTCTATACATTTTATGTTCCTCATACAGCTGACACATATTTTACCTGTATTCTATTATCTTAATAGTTTTATGCTTTGTATGTACCATAACCAACTTATTGTCTACAAGAAACATGTAAAATAATGTATTTATAGCCATTGTTATAAGTTTAAAATGTATTTTTCTATCTGGAATTATATGTATATTATATAACATTCAAAAAGCTTTTTTTTTTTCCTGATTGAGAAAAGGATATAAAATGTAACTCCCCTAATTTTCATAACTGAAAACTATTTTTCAGTTTTTCAGTACTTTATTATATTGAGAGTGTTGTCTTTTTTGGTCTTTTTTTTTTAGTTAGCTATTGAATGAATAATTAGACACATTTGAGTTTTAGTTGGGGTTTTACATAACTTGCTTTTTAATCCTTTGATTCTTTGCTGTTTCAAGTAACTCAAAGAATTATCTTAATAAATGTTATAATACCAACCTAAAAAAAACAAAATAAATCTTATGATCTTGTTAATGTAAGCTGAAAACGTTTTTAGGTTTTGCTGACTGAAACATATACAATTTCAGGAACATAGGTAATCAGGTAAAGGAGACAATAACCTTGGTCTTCAGGCTCTCTTTGGATCTTTGCCTTTCCTTTTTTGTCCCAGACCTGTGATTTCAGCAGTACAGGGAACTCTCAGTGAGGAAACTGTCAACTCTCTTTGAGAATTGCCTGGAACACTTGATAAATTAAATCACTCCCTTGGTCATCCATCTAGTATGTGTCAGGTGAGACTTAAACCCAGAACAATTCAGCCTTGAACTCCAGGGCTACCTTGCTATCTGCTATACCAGGCAGCTGATTTTTTTTTTTTTTTTTTTAATGACCTTTCCCTACAAACTCAAAAATGAATGAAAGGCTTAGAGTTGAAAAATTAGGAAAATCTAAACCTCAGAGCCATTTAGTAATCTTTCAGGGATAATAATGAGGGTACTCTTCAGAGATTAAAATCAAAAGGTGTGTGGGATACTAAACAAAATCTCCAATAAAGTTGTCCATAGAATCTCTAAGTTCAGCAATGTAATGGAACAAAAATTAGTGAAATCAGAGAACCTGCCTTTCACCTTAGGCATATTGCTTAAATCTTTTTAGGTCATGTTTACCTCATTTGGAACAGAAGAACTAGACTAGGTAGCCTTGTCCCTATGCTTTCTATGGGCTCTATTTATATGTCTGTCTGTATTTCTATAACATACAAAGTTCCATGATAAAGTTCCAAGTGAGGTTATTTAAGTAGGAGTATTTCTTTTTGTTCTGAAGAGCTTTGGTGCCCAGAGTTGAGGATTTCTTATTAAAGATTTAGACCACATAGCCAAGATTCTGAGGGTAACAGTTTAGTCCACTAAGGGAAAAAATTTAGCTGATTAGCTTTTGATTCCCTTTCTCTCCCTCCCTACTCTTCTAGGGAAGAGTATTTTTATTTGTTTTAGGAGCTATTTTTTTTTTTAAATCTGATTTTTGAATGGAAAGAGCATACCAGAACATAATTTTTCTCATGAGAAAAACTAGATCAAGATCTTTAATGAAAGCCAAAAGTAGGAAGGAAAGAAGAAGGCTAGGGCCTTGTGTCCAGCAGGGATGAGCTTGGCAGCATATGGCAAAGACTAAACAAACAGAAGAGCCTAGATGTCCATCAGAGTGACATCCAATAGGGCAGAGTTTAATGGTGGTGAAGTAGCATCTAGCAAACACAAGCATGAATGGAGTAGGCTCAATGGGGCAGTGCAGTGACATCACTGGAAGATCTCAGCAATCCTCCAAGGTTGGAGATGCAAATTACCCTTCTACCTAGACAATCTGGTCACATGTAAACCTTATATATACATTCTTTCCATGTCTGTCTTGGCTATATTCCTTACTTCTGTCTATTCTTCTTATAAATGGCATGTGTATTTGTGGGAGTGACCCAGGTTTATAGAGTAAATGTTTCATTGCTTCCTTTCTTAATATATCATTTTATTATATTTCTTTGTTTTGAAATAATTATGTTCTCTGGCCTACTATTAAAGGAGGGGCTAGTGAATTATGGTTTTAGTGAGGGCAGATGAATAGAGAACCTTCTGCTGGAACATGTCCTGTAAATTGGGGCAGGGTTCCATCAGGTGCTTTATTATTGAGACTTATCCAGAATCTTTATCTTTATCTTTAATGCTCTGGTATTGCTGGGAACTACTGAAAGTCATTTTTTTTCTTCTTCTTTTGTTTCCAGGTTATAATTAGAGAGTCAATTTACCGTTGAGTTCCTTTCCAAGTCAAACCAAACCGTTTTCATTGTTGTATTCTTAAATAGTGATTCCGGTGGTATTACTCTGTCCATTATATGCTGATGTATAGTGGATGGATATCTAGTAATTGGAATGCAAGTGTTCAAAAATGTACCTAAAACTACATGGGGGATTGCAAACTAAACGAGTGCCTCATGGTTTAAGCAACAGAAGTTACTGAGAGCCTTCTGTGAAATACTATCTTTTCTTTGAGGAGATATGAAGTACTCACTAAATTATATAGGGAGAAAAAATCCTGCCTGTTTTTTTGTAAAATATCTATACTAGTAGACTGATATAAAATCTTTTCTAAGATAGGTGTTTCAGAGAGTACTTGGAAAATAATCAGTAGATCTTTTACCAAGGATAAGAGGATACCACATAAAGTTAAAAGTTTATTAATCAAAGGAGAGAAAGAGAGAGACAGAGAAAGAGAGAGAGAGACAGAGAGAGAGAGAGAGAGAGAGAGAGAGACAGAGAGAGAGAGAGAGAGACAGAGAGACAGAGACAGAGACAGAGACAGAGACAGAGAGAGAGAGAGAGAGAGAGAGAGAGACAGAGACAGAGACAGAGACAGAGACAGAGAGACAGAGAGAGAGAGACAGAGACAGAGAGAGTCCAAAAACAGACCATGAGGACTAACTGGAGAAAAAAAACCATTTGTGGTACAAGAGAAGCTTAAGATACTTTTAACCTCTAATTCCTTTAGGTTGATGCTAAACCTGAATCATTTGCGCCTGTTGTTTGGCTGGGGGTAGGGAGAGGAGGAAAAAAAGAAAGAGGGATGAGAAATTATTGGACTAAGAAATTTTAAAAGATTCATGTATCCTTAGGGAAGACCTATGGGAAACTTAGCTTAGTCTGAATCTTTTAAGTATTGGTGAATACCTAATTTATTTATTATTATTATTTTTATTATAGCTTTTTATTTACAAAACATATGCATGGGTAATTTTTCATCATTGACCCTTGCAAAACTTTCTGTTCCAACTTTTCCCCTTCTTCCCCCCACCCCTTCCTCTAGATGGCAGGTAGTCCAATACATGTTAAATATGTTAAAGTAAGGGAAAGGAACCTGTATGTGCAAGAATGTTTGTGCCAGCTCTCTTTGTAGTGGCTAGAAACTGGAAACTGAGTGGATGTCCATCAATTGGAGAATGGCTGAATAAATTGTGGTATATTAATATTATGGAATATTATTGTTCTGTAAGAAATGACCAGCAGGATGATTTCAGAAAGGCCTGGAGAGACTTACATGAACTGATGGATGCTGAGTGAAATGAGCAGGATCAGGAGATCATTATATACTTCAACAACAATACTATATGATGATCAATTCTAATGGACGTGGCTGTCTTCAACAATGAGATGAACCAAATCAGTTCCAATAGAGCAGTAATGAAGAACCAGCTACACCCAGTGAAAGAACTCTGGGAGATGACTATGAACCACTATATAGAATTCCCAGTCCCTCTATTTTTGTCCCCCTGCATTTTTTATTTCCTTCACAGGCTAATTGTACACTGTTTCAAAGTCCAATTCTTTTTGTACAGCAAAACAACTGTTTGGACATGTATACATATATTGTATTTAATTTATACTTTAACATATTTAACATGTATTGGTCAACCTGCCATCTGGGGGGGAGAGGGAGGGGAAAAATTAGAACAAAATGTTTGGCAATTGTCAATGCTGTAAAATTACCCATGTATATATCTTGTAAATAAAAAGCTATAATAAAAATAAATAAATAAATATTCCAAAAAGAAAAAAAAAATACGATATATGTATACACATTTATACAGTTATTTTGCTGCACAAGAATTGGATTTAGTAAAAATGTAAAAAATAACCTTAGAAAGAAAATAAAAATGCAAGCAAACAATAACAGAGTAGAAATGTTATGTTGTGGTCCAACTCGTTTCCCATATGAACACTTGATTTAGAAAAAAAGGGTTAAGCAACAACTGAGGCTAGAAAGCCATAAAGGAACAGCTTTTGCAATTGTGCAGAGTCTGAAGGTCACAAAGCTTGGAATCACATGGCAGGAATGCTTGTAAGGACTAGAGAAGCATTTTGGAGCTGATGGAACACCATAGAAAGCAAGCTAAGGTCATTGAATCTACATTGAGCACAAAGGAGAAAAATTCTCCAACTTTGGAATAGATGAGAACAATTGACTAGTAACAATCATAATAATGATGATGATGACAACTAGCATTTATATAATGTTTGTTATATGACAGGCCCTGTGCTCAGCATTTTACAAATGTTTTTTTCATTTGAACTTTACCACAACCCTGGGAGGTAGGTGCTATTATTATCTTCATTTTACATTTGAAGAAATGGAGGCAAAAAGAAAGTAAGTGGACTTGGAGTTAGGAAGGAAGACTCATCTTCTTGAGTTCAAATCTGGCCTCAGATACTTACTAGCTGTGTGGCCTTAGTTAAGTCATTTAAGCCCATTTGCCTGAGTTTCCTCATCTGTAAAGTGACATGGAGAAGGAAGTAGCAAAACACTCCATTATCTTTGAGCAGAAAACCCCAAATAGAGTCATATAGTTAGATATGACTGAAAACAATTGAAACAATGTCAAAATGTATGAAGCTGAATTTGAACCTTCCTGACAGCTGGTCCAGTACTATATTCACAGAGACTGATAGAGAGCAAAAAATTTTTTTTTTCCTTGAGACAATTGGAGTAAGTGACTTGCCCAGGGTCACACAACCAGGAAGTGTTAAGTGTCTGAGGTCAAATTTGAACTCAGGTCCTCCTGACTTCAGGACTGGTGCTCTATCTGCTGTACCATCTAGTTGCCTCTAGAGCAAAATAATTTGACAAAAAGTGGATGAAGTTAGATGAAAGCAAGTGAGCAAACACCAACAGCTGAGGATAAAACTAAACAGTTCTTAAAATGTGTTGTCATGACTAGGAAACAATATAATGTAGGATCAGCAGGATAGAACTAGCATCAGGTCAGTATTGCCATGGACCTCAATGCTTAGTTAGATCAAGATAGTGTTTTCCCCATTTTCTCCAATTGCCTACAGAGATTTTCTCCTAGTCACATCACACCACTTCTCCCTTCCTACACTTTTTCCTCTTATCTCTTCCATGGTGAGAGTAATTGGAAATATCACCAGAACACAGGATTGAAGCATGGGATTATAGATTTGGAGTTGCAAGGGAGCTGAGAAATCAACCAAACTAATTTGTTATTTTGCAAATGAAGAAACTGAGACTCAGACAGCTTAAATGACATTCTCAAATTCATAACCATAAGTGACTAAATTAGGATCTGAACCTAGACCTAATCCAATGTTCTTTCCATTACACAATGCCATGGTTTTTCTAGGTATGTTCTAAGTTTTCTAGTTATATTCTAAGAAACCATGTGTCCACTAAAAATTTAATTATCTGACACTATGAATGAGGTTGGTTGATCAAGAGCCAATTTCCTAATTGTATCCTGATGGTTAAAAAGCCAAATCAAGATTTCTATAATTCTCATATTTCAGAGCATTTTCTCATTTTTTAAATTCTTCCTAGCTCCATTTTTAAACCTACCAATACTGCATAATATCCCCTGAGAGAAGGGATAGTCTATGAGATTGTAGACTAAGTCCCTTCTGATAAGCAGTTGGGATACTATGATCTTTGGGGAAGTCAGTGCATGAGCATTGAGTGCCCCATGGAGAGGAAGCAAATTGGCTGGTGGCTTGAGAGTAGCATACTCTGAGATGAAATGATAAATTGCTCTTCCAAGATAGTTCATTTACAGTCTGCTTTTCTATAGGATTTGTGAGCTATACCCCCAATGTGTATTTATCTCATATCACTACCTATCCAAAATGTGATATACTGATTTTTGTATGCTGGTTTGTCTTTCTACAGATTCCTTGCTGTGCTCCCATATGATCTGCAGAGATTAAATTTTTTTTCCCTACTAAGAGAATGATAAGAGGGTTTGCTCACATGCTTCTCAGGCTTTGCTATTAGTTATATGCTTGGATCTAACACAAGCATATTCTTAGTTCAGCCTTGATTTTAAGAATAAATTAAACACTTGTGAACCACTGAACATTTTTAAAAAGGAGATTCACTTTGCTCCCCCCAAAAAAGAACAGTGCAGAACTTATCTTCAGCTTTGGAAGGCAATGGAAACATCTGATCACTAGATCTATAGGATATTGTGGCCTACCAAGTCTGAGAGGCTGAGATTCTGTTTTATATTGTCTCTAGACTAAGAAGCTACATCTGGGAAGCCATCAAAGAAGCTGGATAGGGCTGAAACAAGCTGTAGGTGGTAGTAGAGGAGGCTTCAGGAAATCTGAAGCCATCTAGGAAGGTGGAAAGTTCAGGGGGTAACCTGGAGAGAGAAAAAGATAATCCATATCTATTCCATATCTACACAAAAAGATAAGTTAGCCAAGTAGAATGAGACATCTTTCCCCCACCTAGTTTTAGCTTTATCTTGGCTTTTGCCCTATTCCTTAATCTTCAAGGAAGAATATACTAGACTTGGAGTTGAAAAACTTGGGTATCCCAAAGCTATTAGGTGAAGAGTTCTTCACAGATAATAACAAATTATACTATAATCTTCAAAAATTAAAATCAGGAAATATATGGAATATTTACTATGAGCTAAAGTGAGATCATTCACAATCTCTAAACTCAGCAACTAGGACATCTAATCTGAAGGAAAGCCAAACCTGAAGCTGAGGACAATACTACCTAGATAAAAATGTCAATGATTTTTATTCTAAAGGGCACAGTGCAGGGAAATGCAAGTCTCCTGCTGGAAGTAAGGGACTTCCTAATCAAGACCCTGAAGGGAACAGGACCAGTCCCTTCACAAGGAGAAAAAGTTGACAAGGCTGTCCCCACCCCTCTTTAAACTGTTTATGGCAGGAGTGGCTAGTTTTCTAAAAGACCTATGAAAAAGTATTTGACTTCTGAAATGAAAGATTGTGTCAGAATCACTTTTTTCACAGGAAGAGATAGTCAAGGACTTTAGCTGAAGTCAGACATTAGAGCAACAATAATCTCCACAGCCATATTAGTGTCTAGCAGGGCTGTACCTGATTGTGTCTGCCAGAAATGAAACACTTAGCAAACATTATGCAGCATCTAGGAAAGCAATGTTCAGCAGAGACTACTCTCAGACGCATCATCACTAGAAAATAGCCACTATACATGCTAAAAACATGAGCTGCCCCCCTCTTTATGTGCCCTGGCCACATTTCCTCTGTATGCCCTCCTTCATATGTTCACCCTAATTACACATGTTTCCTATATGTGTGCTTCTTCATAATGTGCCTTGGCTATGTTTATTTTCTCTATACCTAACTCACCATACGTTTCCTTGTATGTGTACCCTTGCTTCATTGAGGTTATATATTTTGGTAGGAAAGTGGGTTCCATATTTATGGAGGAAATATTTAGTTACTATTTTTATTACTACTCTATTTCCTTAAAATGACTTTACCTTGACCTAATTGTGTCCAATGGTTGACACAATATAGGGGTTTGTAAACTGAGGTTTTAGCAAATGTGCATCCTTGAAACTAAAAATATCTGTCTTTAAAGGACTTAGCCTGTGAGTTGGGTGGTGCTCTCAGATAATTTCATGAACATGTTCATTCAAAAAATATTTAAGAATTACTCATTATGTATATGTGATACGCTGAGAACATAAACATATTTTTTGTCTTTGCAAAAGCTTATGGTAGTAGAAGAGAATGGTGAGATTGATGTATGCATCAAATGTTGGGGTTGAGATGAGTAATTGGCATCAAATATTGAGATTAGTATAGGTACCAACTGTTGGGGTTCAGTCATGTGACAAATACACAATGGTCTTTCTCTTTGGCAAAAGGTATGTTCATTTATGAGAAAAAAAATGAAAAAAAAATGCAATAGACACCAGATAAATATGAAATAGAGAGTATATAGTTAGCAAGGAAAGAGATTTTAATAATTGATAATGGAAAAGAATTCCCCAGGAGAACTCACAATTAACCAAGAAAAAGGGAATACTCTATGAAGTGGGAGTATGCCATTAAATGGCAAGCTAAATCCATAGAAGAGTTTAGCACCCTAAAAGAGTTAGTTATCTATAAATAGAAGAAAGATACCATGGGGCATAGAAGAGGCATGAGGAGAAAGACACCAGGAGACAGAATGCTGTGTTAGGTTAACCCAAAAGGGATTCAACTAAGATGGCATGGGCCAGGGACAGGTTTATAGAAAAATTTAGCCTCAGAAATTTGACATCTGATTGAATTTTGGAAGGTGATCGTTAAAACTTCCACAGGGGGTGGGCCTGTAAGGTTGAACCGGTCCTCATCAGTGCCCTTCTCTCTGCTTGTCTGAGGGAGTAATCTTATCAGTACTTTAAGCATTCTCTGCCAACTCCACCTAGGTACCCAGTACCTCATCAATAAGACATAAGCATTTCTTGAATTATTTAAAATACTGGTGATGATTTCTACCAAGATAGATTAGGACCTATCCATATCCTATCTAATAGATAGTTTAAATGAATTGATGTGACTAAAAATTCATCATGTGGTAGCTAGCTTTTTTGATTATGAACCTTTACACACTTAGCTTTGTCCTTGAACAAGAAAAACTGCCTTGTTGTTGATGTCTTTCTGGTGTGGTGGGACCTGCGAGAGCTTGCTTTGAGAACTCAGGATCACCTTCATGCCATGGTGAACTATTAATCAGAGAAAGACTTGAATGAAGGGACATAAAAATAATAATATAAGGCAAAATGTAAAAATACTAAAAAAGATACAAAATACTGTAGTAGTTCTGAAGAGGAACTTTTTTTTTCTGACTAGATTATCAGGGACTGTTTTAGGGAGATGTTGACACATTTGAGGTTGACAATGGGGGGTAGGAATTGGACAGCTGAACCTGGTAAAGAAGTAAAAAAGGTAGAGGAAGAAACATGATCAAAAGTATGAAGGCTGGAATCCTGGGATATGTTTGGGAGAACAGAAAGATCCAAATTGATTTGAGTGGAGAGTGCTTGAAGAAGACTTGTGAAAGATGAGCCTGAAAAGATAGATTAGGTTTAGAGCACATAAGGCCTTGAATCATAGGAGCTTGAACTTCATCCTTCAAGCTGTGGGGAGTCATTAAGTGTTTTTGGCCAGAGTTTTGACAAAGAAGGAAGTCACCAATTGAAAGCCTAAAGATGGGAAAAGGGTGAGTTCAACATCTAAGATGGTACAATTACTAACCTAAGGAATAGAAGTGGAGCCTTCCACATGGCACCAAGTCAAATTTTATCACTTAATTCTCCATGTCGGACTCTTTTCCAGAAATTATACCTCATCCACATCCCCACATCAACCCATTTTAATACCTGCCCCAGCTAAAGGTATTTTCTTTCCAAATTGAAGCCCAAAGAAAGCACCAGGAGCAAATCTGTAGTTGAAATTTGATCTTTAAGATTATTCTGATTGCTTGAACTGACAAAAATCTAAAGGAAAGCCTAAAGGCAGAGAGAATAGTTAGGTTATTATAATAATTTGAACAAGAAGTTAATTTCACAAAGGCCCAAAGGCACAAAGATGATAACTGCAAGAATAATGAAGGGGAACGAACAGATGGTATTCTTTCTAATTATTCTTAATATTCTCTCTCCCACCCTCTACCTACAAGCACTCCCACTCAGCCTCACTGCCACTATATTGTGATATCTCTTTGACAATTAAGTATCCCATCCTATAGTGAAAAAGACTGCTTGGACCTGAATCAAAGCCTGGGTCTGATCATTATTAGATATGTGACCTTCTCAGGGAGATGTTTTCTCACTTTTCTCATCTTTAAAAGGTGGGATAATTGTTCTTGCCCAAGTTCTTTGATGGGGTTGTACTAGAAGTGTACTTTTTCACCCTTAAAACACTGTAGATATATATAAGTATGATTACAGATATTTAGATATATGTATGTGTATACATGTATATGTATACATATGCAAATATAGCCATGCTTAATTAATTTTTAAGAGAAGTAGAGGGAAGAAAGAGCAAAAAGAATAAAGTAAAATGTGCACAAAAGAGAGCAAGGGAGCAAAGATGTACAGTTCTCAACATAATGTGTAGTATTTATTACATAGGCATTCTTGAAATGAAAATTTATTATTTCATAATTTGAATCCTTTCCTACTTTCTGTTGTGCACATGACAATGATTTTTTTTTATTCAATTTTGTATTTGTTTCAAATAAATGAAAAAAAAAAAACCCTAGAGAAATGTAAGTTACTATCCCAGAGCTACTAACCCACATAAACACAGATTTGGACTGGAAAAGACTGACCTCAGAGATCAACTAGTCTAACCTCATCATTTTACTGAAGAAAAAAGTAAGGTCCAAAAAAATCACCCTTCTAATAATTAAATAGCAAAGCTGGAATTTAAACCCAAGTCCAAAATTTGAATCATGACTCAAAATTTAGCTCTTTAGGGTGTCTTTTTCTTTTTAGGGAGTGGGAGTAAAAGGGTGAAGTTTGAATAGGTTGCAGTGAATCTTCTCTAAGTTTGCAAAAATCTAGAGAAAAAGACAATATTACCACATTTTTCCAGACCCCAAATAAGGACTAGTATTTATCTCTAAGGATCCTAGAGTTTATTTTATTTTACTTTATTTTAATTTTCAATAGTATTTTATTTTCCAAATATATATAAAAATAGTTTTCAACATTCATTTTTTAAAAGACTGGGTTCCAAATTTTTCTCCTTCTCTCCCTTCTCTCTTCCTTTGTCAAGACAGAATGTAATTTAATATAGATTGAATATGTGTAATTTAAACACATTTCCATATTTGTTATCTTGTGCAAGAAAAATCAGACCAAAAGTAGAGAAAAATATGAGAAAGAAAGAAAGAAACTAAAAAAAGTGAAAATATTATGCTTCCAAGATCCTAAAGTTTAGAAATAGAACTTGTATATACTTTTTATGCATAAACAAATTAATTCAATTTACTTCACTTTACATTTATTAAGTGCCTACTATGTGTAAAGTATTATACTAGGCACTGGCTATACAAAAGCAAAAACTAAACAACCCTGCTCTCAAGGAGTTTACTTTCGACTGGAAGGAAATACTGAATACACAGATATATAAATATGAAAATACATATAAAAGAAATATAAATTATGAAGTGGCCTGAACTGAGTTTTAATGGAAGAGGTGGAAATAGAAGGTAGAGCCAGACCTATTCAAAGGGATAGAGTCAAGAGATGTATGAGGGACAGCAAATATGTCAGCTTTACTAAAATGGAGAGTTTGTAGAATTTGTAAAGAAGGATAATGTGTCTAGAAAGGTAGACTGGCGTCAGATTGTGAAGAGCTCCAAATGCCGAACAAAATAATTTACTTGTGGTTTCTTGAAGAGGAGAATAATATGGTCAAACCTATGTGTTAGGAAAAGTATTTTTGGCAGTTTTGTGGGGGATGGATTGGAAAAGTTAAACGAAAACTATATGTAACACTCACTGTTACCCAGGTAAGGTGGAGCAAGAATAGCATTGTACTGTATAATAAATACTGAGGGAGGCATAACTAATTGGCTGATAGAATGCAGAGCACAAAACTCTGTACCTCTATAAGGGATTTCTGGTTTTGCTGCAGATTTATTTCAAGGCAGGGTTTTGAGAAAAGCTGTCTCAAGAGGTAATTTTAAATGTTAGAATGACTACTGGAATCCCCTAAAGATGTAGACATATGTAGACAATCTGGTCTGAAACATCCCTTGACTTCCAGGTTTATAATTCTAGACTACTGAGAATTAATCTGCTCATGGTAAGATAGTTTTATCTCTCTTGGTTTGAATTGGAGTATTTTATTTTACTCTCAGCCAAAGATCTCCTTTACCATTGTGTTTTCCTTGGTACATTCTACTCTGTATAATTTCCTGCCTTCTATTTACTATTTTGTTTGGATACATGCTTTAAATGCTATTTGCTATTTTCAGTGGTCTTTGGTATAATCAGTTGGGTATTTTAAGCAAAGAGCTATCTAGTCTCAATCTCCCCTACCTCCCTCCACCCCCACCCCTTGGTAGCAATCAAGAAAAATGACTTTTGTTCTTAACCTGTCATTTTCTTAGACTAAAGATACCTGAGGGGTGGAAGATATTATAGCTTGATAGCTCTTTTTGGAAACTGGTTGAGAGATGGCCTAGCCTCAGCAGCCTTGGATTCTGCCTATTCCTCCCCTCAGCTATACTGTTGACAATGCTGACAGATCCCTTCAATTACTCTGTAGAAAGGAGGAAAGGCAATCCCTTTAGATCTGGTTCTGGATCAGATTTGATCTACCTGAGGGAGACTTTACTCCTGATGGCTAGAGAATGTTGAGTGCAATACTCTGGGCCAGATCAGATCTCTGATTATATATAACTATTGTTCACCATGAGCCATCTATATTTTTAGATAGTCTCAATACATGCATATATATATATATATATATATATATATATATATATATATATATATATACACACACACACACATATATATATATATATAATTAAAGAATATTAAATATCCCACTGAGTGTAAAATGAGGCGCCTTGTCAGTTGATCAATTATTCCACTCCACTTAAAGTAAATGAATATCTTCATCTTTTAACCAAATAAGAACAAGAAAGGAAGGATAGGAAGAAGGAAGAAAAAATGGAAGGATATATTTCATTTAGTTATAAAACAATTCTGGGAGTTGTGTGATTATTGACCTAATTTTACAGTTGAGGAAAGAGAGGCAAGCAGACTTTCACACAACTAGAATCTTCATTATTGGTTGATGAAATGTGTCACTAGGGGGAAGATCTGAGTGAGTAGAATGGCAAGAAAACAATTCTGACCAAGTCCTTTAGGAGTCATTTGGGGGGAGGGGGAAAGGAGAATACTTTTACTTGTCCCCAGTCTTTACTTACTCTTTACTAGAGGTGGCTTTTATGAACTTTGAAGGACCAGAGGATTTGGGTTTTTCATAAGCATCCTAGTTGTATTAAGCACTGAGGGCTGAGGATAGATGAAGAAAAGTAGATTCACGGCTCAGTAAGGACCCTAGTATAAAAGTTATGCCACATCTTAGGACGTAATATGAGAATTTCAGCCAAAGGACTTGGAGCTATGAAATGCTTTTAACAACACTTGAGCCCATTTTTCCCTAGACTTTGTATGTAATCATGAGATAGTGTATCACCAGCCTTTGAGGGTAATGGTTGGTACTAGGTATTCCTACAATACTATCTTAGTAACTGCCATTTTCTAAAAACAAATTTAATCTGACTAAATAATTGATATCAACTGATAAGTGAGGACTTTTAATTTATAGTATTGAAAAAAACACACCACCCTTCCCACTCCAACTGCTAAGAGTTACTTTTCAAATCCTGAGGGGATATAGCAGCAGCCCTTTGTAGACTTGGTCTGACAGGGGCAGTGGGAGGGAGGTGGGAAGTCAGTTCCAGAATATAACTATAAAGTTATTGAAAATAACATTGAAATAATAATCTAATATTTATTATCTTTTCAAACAATTTCTTGCAGATGTGTTACCTTCACATTTTTGTTCTTATGATCAGCATCATCCTGTTCCTTTTTCTATCCTATGATCATCTCCCAAATCTTTTTGGGCTATATAGTTTCTGCCCCTAAAATGGATTGCTTTTAAACCTCTTTGAGATTGTTTTACCTTAAGTAGGCGATAGCTATTTTTCTGTTATCACTCTTCTCCAGTCTAGAGTTGTCTGAAATCTCAATGACCCTTTCAAACAGTTACCTTTCACCTTCTTCTTTAGCCTATCCTCTCTGACTCAAAATGGGGGCTTATTCAAAGCTGCTAGAAATCTTAAAGGGCCCTGCACTAATTATGCTGCCTGTTCACAATATCATAAAGCCTCTTATGCCAAATACAAACCTCTTAGCTTCTCAATCTGACAAACTTCATTGTAAACAGTGGTTCCATAACAACTCAGCTGGGCTAACCAAGTGGCACAATGTAGGGCTTGAAATCAAGAAGACCTAAGCCAGATGAGGTCTAGCAGTATGATCCTGGGCAAGTTACTTAACCCTGTTTGCCTCAGTTCATCTGAAAAATGAGTTGCAGAAAGAAAAGGCAAGCCACTCTAATATCTTTGCCCAGAAAATTTCAAAAGGAGATACAAAGAGTTGGAAGTGACTGAAAACAAATAAACAACAAAACAATGACTCTACACATTGGGTGGACTCCATAAACAATGCAGTGGGAAAGAATTAGGCTCTTGAAACCGTGAAGTAGATATAACTATGGGGAATTCATACCATCTCTCTGAGCTTCAATTTCCATACACATAAAATGGGAATAATAAAATTCTCACTACCTATTTCACAAAGTTATTATGAATGAAAGCTTTTTTTTTTTTTTTAAATTTCAAAGTACTATGTAGGTGAGCATTTATTATAATATTGGTCTCAACATGTGCCTTTTTCCTCACTCTCCCAAAAATTTTTAGCTTAGATAAAACCTGAGTGCATCCTGGTAAACACATTATTTTTCAGTGTATACCTAAAGAAAGTTATATCCTTTCAAAGAGTTCTCATTTTAGGGATAGGGGCTATATTTGGGAGTGACCATATTCAAACCAATATGATGTATTTACGAAGTTGTTTTTATCTTGTTTTAAACTTAGAAAAGTTTAGTGAAACAAACCATTCAAATCAATGATGTAAAAGTGATCATTTTCAGTTTATTTTATAATGTATATATTAATTTTAATACAATAATGACAAAAAGATCACATTTGGTTTTGGTTTTCTTCTTTTTTTCTTCTGGATTCTTTGGGGAAATTTTGTTGCTTTTATCATTATTATCATTATTATACCTTACATAGTTATAAGTGAGAGGCAGTGTGGTAGAGGAGATAGAGAACTGGCTGTTGAATCAGGGAGATCTCAATTCTTGTCTCTACACATATGGCTTGTATAACCTTGTACAAAGTCATTTAATCTGTCAGGCAACTTTCTAGACTATAAGTCACAAACAGTTGCCAATCTGTCTCAGTGGACGGTTTTTTATGCTAATGAAATTACTAATCAGGGCCAAACCCAACTTTCTTAGGTATATAACATGGTACATTAATACAGAGAGTTGAATATGCTTTCAGTACATGCACATATAGGTTGTCTCTATTAATAGTACTCAGAGTAGGTGCAGCCAGGGCAGTACAGGACCAGAGAGAAAACTGGCAACGGTATTGGACCTGGGTCCATGGTCTGATTTTAAATATCAGCTGAATGAGTTTCTGGGGGAAGGAGAAATTGGTAGAAGACGTTTTTATGTGGAAGGAGTAGCTTCATAAGAATGCCTTTAGAAGCTTGTTTGTACAGCCTGAGATTCAAAAGGATAGTAACAGCTACATGCTACCAAAACTATGGGTCAGTTAAAGGGCTTTGGGCTGTGGTAGCTCCCTTGCCTATTACACACGTGTGTCTTTTATGCAACAGGCTGACTGACCTTGGCCTGAATTACCTAGGGGTTATGTAAGATTAATTAATCACTCAAGCAAAAATAGCCCTCCTGCTGACTACAGCCTACTGAATGTCCAGCATATCCAGAAGATGGGGCCCAGACAGAATAATACCAGACATTCATAGGGAAATCCTCTTTCTAGTCCCATTGCCTGGACAAACTGGGAAATCTTTCCAAAGAGAGTCAGGTGAAATCTCTAGGCCCCTGGATTATCATCCCTCTTGCCAAGAACATGACCATTTTACTCACACATGTTGTTCAGTGACTGGGAAGCCAAATGCCATCTATAGCTATCAGAATAAAACTGCCTTAGGAAAGCAAGGTGATATAAAGGAAAGAGCCTGGAAGTCAGGAAATCTGGATTCCAATTTAAGTTCTGCCACTGAATTGCTGTGCAACTTTGGGAAAAGTACTTGTCCTCTCTGGATCTCAGTCTCCTCTGCAAAAAAAAGAGTTGGATTAGATAACCCCTAAATATCTGGTTATACTGAGTATGTGCACCCAGGAGATTTCCTAGGAGTAAGACCTGGTTACTTGCAGATAGGACTTTTCAAGGGAAAAGGGAAAAAAATAGAGGGTGTAAGAATATTTTTCTATGACCTGGTTTGCCTTCATGTTCCTCAAGGAAATTTGTCTTTTCACTAACAAAGAAACTGGAAAGCATGAGGTATGATAAGAGTCCCATCTAGTTTGGCAGAAGAGCAACAGAGGAGTACAAAGAGACAGAGGACAAGATTCTGGTTCCTTAAGCAATGAAGGAGAAAACTGTCTTTCAATGAGTGTTGCATTTGAATGACTGATATTTTTCACTCTCTCCCCTCATTTGCCAAAATATTTATAACCAGATAATTTTTCCTTACCAGACCAAGACATAGTTTGTAGTGGTAAAGTAAGTGGAGGAAAGGCAGAAACATAAAACCTTCCCCCCTGAGGGGTTAGAGTGGGATTGAATGAAAGGCTCTGTTTGTGATCTATGTGGCTATTGTTTTGATAGTAACTTATTTGTTTATATTAATAATGGATCTAGGATAGGATAGGAACATGTGATATCATTGGTATGGGGCACTCCTGGATGAGGCTACTCCCTTTACTAAAGTAAATCCAATCTTTCTTTCCAATTTATAGTTTTAGAGAATTGCCTTAGACTACTGACCCACTAAGTGACCCACCCATGCTCACAAAATCAAAATATGTCTATGGCAAAATCTGAACTTGCTCTACCTGACTTTGAGGCCAACTTCCAATGTTGCCTTTTGCTGATAAAATTTTATCAAAGGCAATTTTTTTTGTTTGACATTTAAAGTCCTTTACAATCTGAGTCCACCCTACTTTTCCAGCTTTGTGTTTAATACTCCCATTTTTATATTACATTTATATATGGCTTTATATTAGCTGCATTCATGCCTGGATTACACTCCCATCTTTCATTCTTCTCTCTTAGAATCTCTAATTTCCTCAAAGCTCAGCTCAAGTGCCATATTTTATATAAAATCTTTCCTGATCAATCAATCAGTAAATGTTTGAAAAATTGTCACTATGTGACAGGCAGGATTCCCAGACTTACTGTCAGCTGTTAGAGATGCCTTAAAAATTACCTTGTCTCTAAATTATACATTCTATTTAACAAGTTTCAAAAGTGTTTGAGATTATTCACACTGTATCCCTCAGTATACTAGATTTGTTTTCATATTTAATCTCATAACTCCAAATTATTGGGTAATCTAGGGATATTTCTCTTTATTTCAAAATATAGCTCAATGAACAAAATGGAGAGTCACCCCAGTTAATCAACTATATTTATTTTTAAAATTGGAGAAACTTTTCCCAACAGTTGCTACTCAGATATAGCTAAAAGTTTAAATCCTTTTATTTCCTAGGATTAAATAAGTATTAAAAATACAAATATACAGTGAATTAACATAGAAATCAATAATAAACCAGACATTGATAACTATTTACAATATTGTAGTTGTGATAATGATCATAGCCCAAGTCACCTCAAATCCTCATGGTAAGGACTTAAATGACTTCACTTCTGAGAATGATCTTACATCATTTAGCTCTTTCAGGATAAACGTTAAAAGAATTTCATAAGGAAAGAAGTCTTCTTCATCCTCTGTCTCCAAAACTCATCCAATACTTCTCCAATAATAAAAAGAAAATGGGCTTTCCATTGCTGTATAATCATAGAATGTTAATCTGTTTCTTCAAGATGCTAGTACATCTCTTAAAGATACAGT
The DNA here is from genome assembly GCF_048593235.1 of Sminthopsis crassicaudata. Classification (NCBI taxonomy): domain Eukaryota; kingdom Metazoa; phylum Chordata; class Mammalia; order Dasyuromorphia; family Dasyuridae; genus Sminthopsis; species Sminthopsis crassicaudata. Next base: position 397,614,920 of record NC_133618.1, read on the forward strand.
AATAACATCTATATTTTCTGTGGGCGAGGTTATTGAAGCTGATGTTACATGTAAATACCTTTGTATATATGCATATTGTCATCCCTGGCTAGAATGTAAACTCAAAGACAGGAATTATTTCACTTTTATCTTTGTCTCTTTAATGCCTAACCCATTACCTGGCACTTAGAAAACAATGAATAAATTCATATTGATTGACTGATAAAAAACCTCATGAAAAAAACCTCAATGAGTATATCTTGAAAGTATAAATGGAAGTAGGTAAGTAGGGTAAAATAAACAAGATGAGTGACTTGAGGCAGAAATATACTATTGGATAATTAAAGAGAGCTTGTTTTCACTCATAAAGGACAGAAAGAAGTAGTTGACCTCTAACTGCCTTATGATTCTGACAAAGAAAAACAGATTATGTTTTCTGCTATTAGTTGCTAAGCATTACAATTCTATATGAATAGCCCCGAACTTTCAGTTTTATTATCTGTGAAACGGGGCCAAAGCCTTTTGTGCCAGATACCTTGGTCTATGAGTATTTTCAGGGTATGAGTACTTCAGATGGAGAGATATTAGTGATGAGGTAGAGTATCCATTATACTATCAAGATCTTACCTAATAGAAAGGGTTATAGAATGTACCAAAGAATCCAATTTGGCAAGAGTAGGTGGCCCAATCTTGAACTGATATGGAAATGTTTTTTCTTGAAAGACACTATTTTCTTCTTGGACCAAGAGGAAACCAAATCATGACATGGGACTTCCAGTCTGGAGAAGGTCATGAGCCTGGCTCTAATAGCAAGTAGAAATGTAATTGAATAGAATAATTTTTAAAATGTTTTTAAAAATTTTAAAGCTACATAGTCTAGAACTACATAGTATTCCTTTTCTCACACATTTATCTTATCCTTCAATATGGTGCACTCAAAAGAACATAGAACATGAAGTCTGGAGAACTGATTTTGAATTCTGTCTCTAACATTTACCATAGCTATGCTACTATAGATAAGTCATTTCAGGTTCAGTTTTCACATTGTAAAATGTGAATAATGTGGAATATTATTGTTCTGTAAGAAATGACCAACAGAATGATTTCAGGCCTTTGTCTGGAGAGACTTACATGAACTGATGCTGAGTAAAATGAGCAGGACCAAGAGATCATTATATACTTCAACAACAATACTAAATGATGATCAATTCTGATGGATGTGGCCATCTTCAAAAATGAGATGAAGCAAATCAGTTCCAATAGAGAAAAATGAACTGAATCAGCTACATCCAGTGAAAGAAGTCTGGGAGATGACTTTGAACCGCTACATAGAATTCCCAATCCCTCTATTTTTGTCCACCTGCATTTTTGATTTCCTTCACAGGCTAATTGTTTCAAAGTCTGATTCTTTTTGTACAGCAAAACAACTGTTTGGACATGTATACATATATTGTATTTAATTTATACTTTAACATATTTAACATGTATTGGTCAACCTGCCATCTAGGGGAGGGGGAAGGAAGGGAAAAATTAGAACAAAAGGTTTGCCAATTGTCAATGCTGTAAAATTACCCATGCATATATCTGGTAAATAAAAACTATAAAATTAAAAAAAAAAAGTGAATAATGACCATTTATTGGCTACAATATGGAGTCATTCTAAGGAGAGTATATTGTTAAACAATATTTTACACATATAGATGACCATTAAATATAAAATGGCCAAACAATTTGCAGCTTATGAATATAATGGAAAGATACTTTGTCATAAAAAACAATGAATGTGTTGGTGGAGTTGTGAATGAATCCAACCATTCTGGAGAGCAATCTGGAATTATGCCCACAAAGTTATCAAACTGTGCATACCCTTTGATCCAGCAGTGTTACTACTTGGCTTATATCCCAAAGAGATCTTAAAGAAGGGAAAGGGACCTGTATGTGCCAAAATGTTTGTGGCAGCCCTTTTTGTAGTGGCCAGAAATTGGAAAATTAATGGATGTCCATCAATTGGAGAATGATTGGGTAAATTGTTGTGATGTTCTGTTTCTCTAGATTGTAAAATCATTCTCTGAGAGCAGGATTTCTTGGGGAGTTTTTGGAGGCAGCGTTGGCTTTAGTTTCAGTTCGATAATCCCAAATCCAGCCAGGAGTTAATGTCCGGATCCTATATTGTGTCCTTCAAAGTCTTGAATCTTTTCCTGGGGTCCAGCTAGCTTTCTTAGAGGCCTATCTCTCTTCTTGACTCCCGATGAACTCTTGTCAGAATGTCTCCAGCCAGCTTGAAGGTAGAAGCAGGAATGAAATCTTACTCCGTCTCCAAGAGAGTGCATTGTGGGCTTCTCAGAAGCCAATCTTAATTGTGAATCTCCTGGAAGTCCATGAGCAGGCTTTTCCTTTAGACTTGTAAATCTGCTGGACTTGTGAATCCACTGAATCACGGCTCTGAATCTCTTCGAGCTTCCCTGAAGTTCTCCTGGGAAGTCCTCTCCTTGACTCAATCCAGACTGACTCTCCCCAAAGAATCCTGGTTCCTTATATCCTCCCAGAGAATAGGCTTGTGGGAGCTCCTTAAAAGTATGCTCTCTTAAAGGTGTGAAGTCTAATGTGTGAACCCTGAACTAGAGAATTGTTAAGTACTATGCTAAATTAGATAATTATATCCATATCCATTCCAGTGACTTAGCACCTTGTAAGAATCCTAACAAATTGTGGCATATGAATGTTATGGAATATTATGGTTCTGTAAGAAATGACCAGCAGGATGAATACAGAGAGGCTTGGAGAGACTTACATGAACTGATGCTAAGTGAAATGAGCAGAAAACTAGGAGATCATTATACACTTCAACAACAATACTGTATGATGATATATTCTGATGGAAGTGGTTGTCTTCCACAAAGAGAAGATCTAATTCAATTCCAATTGATCAATGATGGACAGAATCAGCTACACCCAGAGAAGAAACACGGGGAAATGAGTGTAAACTGTTTGCATTTTTATCTTTCTTCCCAGGTTATTTTTACCTTCTGAATCCAATTCTTCTTGGGCAACAAGAGAACTGTATGGTTCTGCACACATATATTGTATCTAGGATATACTGTAACATATTTAACATGTATGAGACTGCCTGCCATCTAGGGAAGGGAGTGGAGGGAGGGAAGGAAAAGGTCAGAACAGAAGTGAGTGCAAGGGATAATGTTGTAAAAAAAAATTACCCATGCATATGTTCTGTCAATAAAAGTTATATATATATAAAAAAAAAAAAGAATGCCATGAGCACTGAGAATCAGAGAAAGACTTACATGAAGTAATAAAAAATGGAGTTTCAGAACCAGAAAAACAATATACACAATGAACAATTATTACAGAACAATTGAAAATGAATGTTGCAAAATTACAAGGAACCAACTTGGTTTCAAATTAGAGATATGAGAAGATATGATCCCCCACCTCATTTGAAAAGTTGTGGAAGTGTATAGAAGAGGGAAGGAAAAGGAATAAATACTGCACTAAGTGCTTTACAAATATTATCTTATTTGTTCCTTCTAACAACTTTACAAGGTTGGTGCTATTATTATCCCCATTTTACAATTGAGGAAACTGTGGCAAACAAGTTAAGTGTCATGCCCAGAGTAACACATAACTATATATTGTCAGATTGTTTCCAATGTATTGCTTGGTTATGCTGTTTTTTTGTGTTTTATTTTTTTCTTCTTTTCCTTTTCCTTAATTTTTTATTGTTATTATTGTGGTAAGGGATAGTTCTTCAGGAGAAGAAGGGAGATGCTAGAATAGATTTATATAAAAATGATATCATTAAATATTTTTTTTTCTGAAGCAATTAGGATTAAGTGACTTCTCCAGGGTCACACAGCTAGGAAGTGTTAAGTGTCTGAGACCAGAATTGAACTCAGGCCCTCCTGACTTCAGGACTGGTGTTCTATCCACTGCTCCATCTAACTGTCCAATGTATTTTTTTTTTTAAAGAAATTTTAGATACTTCTATTTCAGAATTTGTACATTCTCTTTTCCCTCATAAATAAAATTTTTCTCTTATGGTCTGGAGTGTTTAGTCAACAGGACTTTTAAAAAAGAGAGAAAATGGATATCCAGATTAGGGCATCCAGTTATGGAGACAGTGCTATAATAAATGCTAAAAAAGTTGGGAATTGGGTGGAGCAGATCTCTGAACCTGGGAAGCCAAACTAACTTTGTGCTCCAGGAAAGTGTAGAAAATAATAAAAGGTGAAAGTACTGAGGTCAAAGGCAATGATTGACTAGATTAAGTATAAAGAGAAGCTGAATTCTTAGAAAATTGACCTAGATCATCTAAGGCTTAAGGCTAAAATTCTCTTGTGTAATCAATAGTTGCAGAATCCCTACATCTAAAAGAGTCTTAAAAACAGTGAACATATTTGAAATTCTAGAACTTCTGGGTCTTCTTGTAGATGAAGAAAGAATTCAATAAACTAACAACTGGAGAAGACCTTTGAACTACCAATCATAAAGGACCTTCTAATACATTTAGCCACCCTGAGTTTCTTGTAATATGATAAGGAGCACTCCGAAGTTCAATGCCACTGAAGCCATTCTTATACATTCCTGTGTAGAGGAGAGTGGAAATAGAATTTCCTTTCTTTTTTTTTTTTTTTGGCTCAGTCAATTTGGGGTTAAGTGACTTGCCCAGGGTCGCACAGGTAGGAAGTGTTAAGTGTGTGAGGCCACATTTGAACTCAGATCCTCCTGACTTCAGGGCCAGCACTTTATCCACTGTAACATCTAGCTGCCCTGAGGCTAACATTTCTTTTGTCATCTAAGGAGGTTGTACTTAGATGTACAATCTCCTTATTTACATATTGAGACTGGCAATGTTGTAATTAATGAAAGCTCATTGTGTCCCAGATGCTTATAGAAGGCTATTTCTGGACAGTCTTGAGAGATAAAGACCAAAAACAAAAAAAAACACTTCTAGAAAGTGTGCATAAAGGCTGGAAAGATTATTTTCTGTAAAAGAAAAGAGTTGTATCATAATGGGTCCAACTAGCTAATTTCTTAGGAGGAATACCCTAACATTGAGGTCAGATGTGGAAAGAAGGCATAGGCTCATGCCCCACTAAATGCTAGAAGGAACTACAGACCAAACATAGGTCATAAAAGTCTAGAACAGGGGTTGTTAAACTTTAAGTATATCATGGGATTATTTGGAAGTTTGGTCAAGCCTATGACCACTTCTTGGAATGATGATTTTAATTAAAAAAAAAAAAAAATTGCAGTTGAAGGAAATGCTAAATTTGTTAGAGATTAGTGAAAATAAAAAAATATATTTTTCTTCATCAAAATTTAATACCTGATGGATTCCAGATTAAGAACTCCTGGTATACTAAACCAGGTAGATCTAAAACTGAGAAAGAAAACTATAGACCAATTTCCTTAATGAATATTGATGCTAAAATCTTAAATAAGATATTAGCAAAAAGACTTCAGAAAATCATCCCCAGGATAATACACTATGATCAAGTAGGATTTATACCAGGAATGCAGGGCTGGTTTAATATTAGGAAAACTATTAGTATAATTGACCATATTAATAATAAAATTAATAAAAACCATATAATCATCTCAATAGATGCAGAAAAAGCATTTGATAAAATCCAACATCCATTCCTATTAAAAACGCTTGAGAATATAGGAATAAATGGACTATTCCTTAGAAGAGTCAGGAGCATATATTTAAGACCGTCAGTAAGCATAATATGTAAGGGAAATAAACTGGAACCTTTCCCAATAAGATCAGGAGTGAAACAAGGTTGTCCACTATCACCATTACTATTCAATATTGTATTAGGAACGCTAGCCTTGGCAATAAGAGTTGAGAAAGAGATTAAAGGAATTAGAGTAGGTAATGAGGAAATCAAACTGTCACTCTTTGCAGATGATATGATGGTATACTTAGAAAACCCCAGAGATTCTAATAAAAAGTTATTGGAAATAATTCACAACTTTAGCAAAGTTGCTGGGTACAAAATAAATCCACGTAAATCCTCAGCATTTTTATACATCACCAATAAATTGCAACAGCAAGAGATACAAAGAGAAATTCGAGAGCATAAAATATTTGGGAATCCATCTACCAAAGAAAAGTGAGGAATTATATGAACAAAATTACAAGGCACTTGCCACAAAAATAAAGTCAGATTTAAATAATTGGAAAGATATCCAGTGCTCGTGGATAGGCTGAGCGAATATAATAAAGATGACAATACTCCCCAAACTAATCTATTTATTTAATGCTATACCAATCAGACTCCCAAGAAACTATTTTAGTGACCTAGAAAAAATAACAACAAAGTTCATATGGAAGAATAAAAGGTTGAAAATTTCAAGAGAATTAATGAAAAAAAGTCAGATGAAGGTGGTCTAGGTATACCTGATCTAAAGCTATATTATATAGCAGCAGTCACCAAAACCATTTGGTACTGGCTAAGAAATAGACCGGAAGATCAGTGGAACAGATTAAGTACAAAGGACAAAAAAGAGTACAACTATAGCAAGCTAGTGTTTGATAAACCCAAAGATACCAACATTAGGGATAAAAATTCATTATTTGAAAAAAACTGTTGGGGAAAACTGGAAATTAGTATGGCAGAAATTAGATATGGATCCACACTTAACACCATATACCAAGATAAGATCAAAATGGGTCCATGATTTAGGCATAAGGAGGGAAATAATAAATAGATTAGAGGAACAGAGGATAGTCTACCTCTAAGACCTGTGGAGGAGGAAGGAATTTATGACCAGAGGAGAACTAGAGATCATTATTGATCACAAAATAGAAGATTTTGATTACATCAAACTAAAAAGTTTCTGTACAAACAATACTAATGCAAACAAGATTAGAAGGGAAGTAACAGATTGGGTAAATATTTTTATAGCTAAAGGTTCTGATAAAGGTCTCATTTCCAAAATATATAGAGAATTGAACCTAATTTGTAAGAAATCAAACCATTCTCCAATTAATAAATGGTCAAAGGATATGAACAGACAATTCTCAGATAATGAAATTGAAACTATATCCACTCATATGAAAGAGTGTTCCAAATCACTCCTGATCAGAGAAATGCAAATTAAGACAACTCTGAAATATCACTACACACCTGTCAGATTGGCTAAGATGACAGGAACAAATAATGATGAATGTTGGAGGAGATGTGGGAAAACTGGGACACTGATACATTGTTGGTGGAGTTGTGAAAGAATCCAGCCATTTTGGAGAGCAATCTGGAACTATGCCCAAAAAATTGTCAAGCTGTGCATATCCTTTGATCCAGCCGTGCTACTGCTGGGCTTATATCCCAAAGAAATACTAAAGAGGGGAAAGAGACCTGTGTGTGCCAGAGGGTTTGTAGCAGCTCTTTTCATAGTGGCTAGAAACTGGAAGATGAATAGATATCCATCGATTGGTGAATGGTTGGGTAAATTATGGTATATGAAGGCTATGGAATATTATTGCTCTGTAAGAAATGACCAGCAGGATGAATACAGAAAGGTTTGGAGATACTTGCATGAACTGATGCTGAGTGAAATGAGCAGAACCAGAAGATCACTATACACTTCAACAACAATACTATATGAAGATATATTCTGATGGAAGTGGATATCTTCAACATAAAGAAGATCCAACTCACTTCCAGCTGATCAATGATGGACAGAAACAACTACATCCAGAAAAGGAACACTGGGAATTGAATGTAAAATACTAGCACTACTGTCTATCTACCCAGGTTACTTATTACTTAACCTTTGGAATCCAATACTTAACATGAAACAAGAAAATTGGATTTACAGAAATATATTATATCTAGGTTATACTGTAACACATGTAAAATGTATGAGATTGCCTGTCATCTAGGGGAGGGAGTAGAGAGAGGGAGGGGGAAATCTGGAAAAATGAATACAAAGAATAATGTTATAAAAAAATTACTCATTCACATACACTGTCAAAAAATTTATAATTATAAAATTAAAATAAATAAATAAAAGAACCCCTGGTATAATGAAAAGAACATTGGGTACTTTTGTACTAACAAAAGATTGAAAAAAAAAAGTGTCCATATTGGAGAATGATCAGCCAGCTTGTAGTATATGAATATCATGGAAATTCAGTGGCTGCCCATCATTTGGAGAATGACTGAATAAGTTATGGTATATGAATATTATGAAGAAATGATCAGCAGAATGATTTTAGAGAGGCCTGAAGAGACTTACATGAACTGATCTAAATGACATGAGTAGAATCAGGAGAACACTGTACACAGCCACAGCAAGATTACATGATGATCAATTCTGAGATGTGGCTCTTTTCAATAGGGAGGTAATTAAAGCCAATTCCAATTGTCTTTGATGAAGAGAGCCATCTGCACCCAGAGAAAGAACTATGGTGACTAAGTGTGGATCACAAGATAGCATTTTCACCTCTTTTTTAAATTGTTGTTTATTTGCATTTTATTTTCTTTCTCAATTTTTCCTTTATGATCTGATTTTTCTAGTACTTTTTCTAATTGTGGAAATAAGTATAGAAGAATTGCATGTATATTGGATTACTTGCTGTCTAGGGGAGGAGATGGGGGCAGGAAGTTTTGCAAAGGTGAATGTTGAAAATTATCTGTGTATATATTTTGAAAATAAACAGATTTAATTTAAAAAAAAAAAAGGAAATAGAACCAGAAATACAATATTTACAAGAGCAACAATAACGTAAATTAAAAAAAAATTAATGTCACGTAATTATGTTCAAGCTAGAACTCAAGGAAGAGATGAGAAAATGTCTCCATTTTTTGGAGATGAAGAAATATGAATATGGAAAACTGCATATACTATCAGACTCTTTCCTTTCTCCCCTGCCCCCATATTAACTAACTTCTCCCATACAATAAGTTACACATTGCTAAATAGTATTCATTGTTATAATACTTTGTATGTAACTCTAACATGTTATGTTATATATTAATATGGTGACTTATTTAGTTTAATGTACAAAGTTTTATTTGATGCTCTAATGCTATATATTTATATATGATACTTCTGTTTGATTTGATTGTATGCCACCCTACTAAGTGATGCTATGTATCATGCATTTGTATGTGACTTATATTTGGTGCAACTGTATCAATAATTCTGCAGGTGGACTATGTATCCAGCATGTATATCCATGTACTTGACTATGATTATATGTACTGAATTCATTTGGAACATGAAAATGAAGCAGCCGTTTTCTCTCTCTTTTTGTTATAAACAGTTTATTTTTGCCTTATTGATATCTTTTTGTCTTTTGCTTTCATTTTCAAGATATCTTTCTATTCTTTTCTACTCATGGAGTTAGCTCTATGAACAAAGAATAAAAGAAGAGAAAAAAGGAGTTTCACAAAATGAAACAATGTATATGGCAATAAATGCAATGTCACATTTTCATTTCTTCCAACCTTGAATGAATGAAAGAAAGAAATTTCTTCCCCACAATGAAAGAAGTATGATTCATTTTCTCATCTCTTCTTTGGAACCAAGACTGATCATTGCAATTAGATTCAATTTGATTTTGTTGTTGCTGTCCTTTTCTCATCTATCCTGTTGTGTTTATTATATATATATATATATATATATATATATATAATTTTTCTGGTTCTGCTAACCTTAATTTGCATCTGCACATTGAAGCTTTTCCATATTTCTCTGTATTTGCTGTTTCTTTTGACACAATAATATTACATTATATTCATGTACTATAACTTGTTTAACCATTGCACAATTAATGGTTTACTTTGTTTCTAATTTTTTGCTACTACAAGAGAAATGCAGCTGTGAATATTTTGGTATACATGGAATAGCTTTCTAAGATTGACATTTATTTAAGATTGATTTAAGAGCAAGGCTACTTAAAAGGAGCTGTCCATTGATAAGCACATAGTATGTATTTTATAAATACTTATTGATTAATTAATTGATATCTTCTCATGTTTCCTTTCATTCCAAAATGGCCTAGTCTCCAAAGCAACAACTGGATAAAAGTATCTGAGAAAGTCTGGGAAATTACAGTTCCTGTAAGGGTCTTTTATAGGTGTACATTACTTATCCTGAATGAAGCCTGACTATGTGAATGCAGATATGGATAGGATTGGGTCTGGAGCCATATTTTCTTATGTAGATTGTTCTGGAAAGCTTCCTAGAGTGCTTTTGTTTTTTATTTGTTTTTGCACTTCATAGTTTTTTATTTTTCTCCAATTACATGTAAATATAGTTTTCAACAAGAGAGCAAGCAACATGATATAGACTATACATGTACAATCATTTTAAATGTATTTCCATATTAGTCATGGTGTGGAAGACAAATCAGAACAAAAGAAAAAACTATAAGAAAGAAAAAACAAAAAAAAATTTAAGTATGCTTTGATTTGCATTCAGAAAACATAGTTCTTTTTCTGAATATGGATGGCATTGTCTATCATGAGTGCTGGAATTGTTTTAGATCACTATATTGCTAAGAAGAGTGAAATCTATCATAGTTGATCATCACATAATCTTGGTGTTACTGTGTACAATGCTTTCTTGATTCTGCTCACTTCACTCAGCTTTGTAAAGCTTTCCAGGTTTTTCTGAAATCCACCTACTCATCATTTATAAAACAATAATATTTCTTCCTTCTTTTCTTTCTTAAAAAAAAAAAAAAACCAAAAACCAACATATATACACACAATAATAGTATTCCATTATATTCATATACCACAACTTGTTCAGCCATTCCCCAATTGATGGGAATGCCCACAATTTTCAATTTTTTGCTATATCAAAAAAAGCTGCTATAAATACTTTTATACATGTGGATCATTCTACTCTCCCCCCCTTTTTTATGATCTCTTTAGGATACAGACCTAGTAGTGGTATTGCTGGATCAAAGGATATGCACTGTTTTATACCCCTTTGAGCATAGTTCCAGTGCTTGGATAAGTTCACAACTCCACTTGGAGTGATTTTGTAAGCAAAGTTTGTGCCAAGATGAGATGGTTATTTAATAATCATCCGGTAGACATTTCTGATAGTCATGGTATCTGATTCATCAAGTCTGTGATATGAGTTCATTAATGTACATTTAGATGTGCAACTAAGAACTGTGATTTTTCAGGGGCTACAACTCATTTTCTTTATAGGGAGGATGAAAGCATGATATTATTTCTTTGTCACAATGAAAGAAATTCCAGGCAATCATCATATCTGCCTCTCCTTCTGCAGTGTTACTAAATTACTAAATCATCTTTGAGGATTGTTATAGCTTCGAGGCAATTGGGTTGGCCTATGTCCTAGTATAGTTTGCAGAAGAAAGGGCAAATGAAAAGCATACAAATGTGTAAAGGGCTGAAACTCTTGAATCAATGCACTAAGGTCTGAGGCTAATTACTGATTGGCCAATACTCTACAAGAATATGCTTGGAAAATGGCCCTTCCTACTATCCTGTGCTGGTCCAATTGTTTGTTGTATACAGGGAATTGTGGGGGGGACTAGGGGGTGGAGTGAGATTAGCCAGGGTCATTTCTGTGAGACAGGAGGAGGTGAGGTCCTATGTGTCCACTCTCTTCACTTCTACCACTAAAGACCAAGAATAAAGACTTTTGCTTATCCTGACTCCAGCTGATTTAAGGTTGCCACATTTGGTGCCCAAGCAATGATCCTAATTTCATTGATGAAGCCCTTGGGCACCAGAAAATAGGGTGAGTATTTTAATAGACAAGCAGGGAACTTACTTTGTTAAGGGCTAAACTAGTAACCTTTTCTAGATGAAATGGGGTATATATATTAGGAAAAAAGTCTCCCCCAGCCCCAGCCCCATTCCACCCCCATCCCCACCCCGAGAGGGCACTATAGAAAGCATGCTTAAGATGATCAAAGTTTAATTATAACTTGGATGTGGATCACTAGACTCTTGGGTACATTAGAACACATATCCCCTTAGTTCTTAAAGGAAGAAGAAATAGGGCTAGATAATTGGAAGCTGGTAGGAGGACAACTATGTGAATACTACAATGATAAAGGTCCTCATTCAATTTCCAAGGAAACATTCTATATAAACAACATAATATAATTGGCCTTAAAGAATCCTACAATTTATTAAAAAAAAGAAAAGTTTTCAGAATAGCCAGATGAGGAAGTGTGAGGAAAAAGAGGAAGACAAAGGACAGATTAATGGCAATATTACCAGAGGGCATGAAGATTTAAGTGAGGTTCAAGGGTGTAGTGATTTTTGCTCTCAGCTTCAACTCCTTCTATGGAGCAGATCCTTGACACGCCCCCCCCCCCCCTCAACTCCACCTTTCAAGAGGGAGGGAGGAGTAGTAGTGGGAGGGTCGGTGATGTCACTAGCACCTCTCCCCCAGCAATCACCCCCCTCCTTTGACTAGATTGCAAAAGGCACTACTTAAAGCCAAAAAAGAAGGGCTGGATTTAGCTGATTTGAAAAACAATATGTATTCTGTGATTCAGCAGTTTAACTCTTCAGGTCAAGAAAGTAGAAGATACACTCCTTTTGATAGAAAAATCCTCAAAGACCTGAAAAAGGCTTGCACTCTTTATGGGGCTGCATCAGCTTATGTAAAGATGTTATTACCGAATTTGGCTTATGAAGTCTTAACCCCTGGGGACTGGAAATCTATAGCAAGGACATGCTTAGAACCTAGACAAAACTTGTTGTAGCTTTCTGAATATAGTGAGCTCTGAAGCATACAAGTCCAACAAAATAGTGATAGTGCAGTTAATCCTCCAATCACCTGTGACCAACTAACAGGTGTAGGTTCTTATGCAGACATTACAGTACAGATTAATTACCCCTTTGCAGCATATGAGCAAATTGCTGCTGCTGCTATCAAAGCATGGACGTTCCTCTCCAGTAAAAATGACAAGGGTGAGGCCTTCACAAAAATTGCACAAGGGCCAAATGAACCCTTTGCTGATTTTGTGGGACATTTGCAGACAGCTGTCATACAAACTAATGGTGAAACTGCAGTAATAGACATTATGATAAGGCAACTTGCTAAAGAAAATGCTAATGAGGTTTGTAGAAGGATTATACTAGGACTACACAAGGATGCTCCTTTAAAGGAGATCATAAGATGTTGTGCTACAGTGGGCACAAATGTCTTTTATAGCCAGGCTATGATGCAGACTTCCCAAGATCCCAACATGGGAAGACAGGGTCCCTTTTGGCAAGGGACTTCCAGAGAGACTCGGCAATGCTTTCAATGTGGCAAACTAGGGCATCTGAAAGTTCAATGTTGGCATAGAAACAGAGTGAGAAACAGAGGGAGAACAAGACCCAATACCCCATGTCCAAAATGTAACAGAGGCTTCCATTGGGCATCAAAATGTAGACTGATTCAGGGAAATGGAATGAGGGGCCCAGCCCCAGGGCCCAAGGCAAAAAATACATGAGGCTTGATGGCAGCCAATGCTACACCCAGAGAGTGCCTAGAAGTTTGGTATCCAGACATGACCAATCAGTCAGGAAGCTATCTGATGGGAGAAAGGGATTACAATTAAGGAGGATAGAGTTGTATGCAGCTGGGACAACTGAGATACCCTATGGAGAGGTGAAATCTGTTCCTCTCCAGCCTATGCATTCCTTGCCTCTAGGCATGGCAGGCTTGACCATTCCACCTCCTGAGAGTACTTACAAAACAGTGTCCATCCATATACTGATGTGGGAAACTGGGGAATGTGTAGATAATATCCCAGTCACTAATACAGGTAGACAATGTGTGACTTATCAACCAGGAGAAGTAGTAGCATCAGGTTTATTAATACAGACTCCTAATAAGCAACCTGGTGATAGTTGCCCAGATTCTGACTCCAAGCAACAAAATCCAGTAATTTACTGGACAGCAGCTGTGACAGGTGACCGACCTATGCTCACTATCTATATAAATGGCATATCATTAGAAGGATTGGTAGACACTGGTGCAGATTGCCCAGTCATTAGAAGTGCCAACTGGCCCAGTCACTGGCAAACACCTACATGTCTGGTGTAGGAGGATCAATAATAGCTGAAGTTAGTGCTACTCCTTTGAGATGGATATTTGAAGGTGAAAAAGGAGTTTTTACTCCTTTTATAATTGAAAAGATCCCATCAATCTGTGGGGAAGAGACATTTTACAACAATTAGGATTACAAATGAGTACTTTGGTTTTTTAGGCAAGGCTGCTGTTAAAGGCCTGTTAACACTTTCACCTATTCCCATCAAACGGAAAATTGATACACCAGTGTGGATAGAACAGTGGTCCTTAGGTAGCGATAAAATTCAGTCCTTATTAGACATAGCACAGGAACAACTTGACCAAGGACACTTGCAACCTTCTCCAAGTCCTTGGAATTCCCCGGTATTTGTTGTAAAAAAGAAATCTGGAAAATGGAGGATGTTGCCTGATTTAAGAAAGGTAAATGAATATATGGAAATGATGGGAACTCTTCAATCTGGACTTCCATCTCCTACTCAATTGCCTAGAGAATGGCCTCTTTGGGTTATAGACATAAAAGATTATTTCTATTCTATCCCTCTAGATAAGGAGGATATGAAAAGATTTGCCTTTTCAGTGCCCAGCGTTAACTTAGCTGAGCCTTATAAAAGATATGAATGGACAGTTTTGCCACAGGGAATGAAAAACAGCCCTACTATGTGTCAAATATATGTTGCTGCTGCTCTTACTCCAGTAATAAAAGCATTTCCAAAAGTTATATTGTTACATTACATAGATGATATATTGGGATGTGCACCTGAGGAACAAATGTTAGAAGCATGTCTAAAAAAGACCATGGAAACACTAAGGAACTACAAATTGCACATAGCTCCAGAAAAAATTCAAAGACATGCTTCTTTTCAATATTTAGGATAAGATGCTTACAGTACAAAAACTTTCCTTAAGAACAGAGAAGCTAAACACCTTAAATGACTTTCAGAAATTGATAGGAGATATCCAATGAATGCGTCGAATGTTAGGCTTGACTACTTATCAATTGCAATCATTATATAACATTTTAAGGGGAGACAGTGCTTTAAACTCACCATGCCAACTTACAAAAGAAGCATAAGAGGCTTTGAGAGAAGTTGAACTGGCTTTATCCAATGTGGTTGAAAGAGTCACTCAAAAACCCTTGGAAATATCAGTTTTTGCTACACAACAGGCATCCACAGCAGTCCTTCATCAAGGAGACACTGTGGTAGAGGTGGTGAACCTCCCAGTACAACCAGAACAAAGCCTTACTCCTTACCCAGTCCTTGTGGCTAGAATTTTATTAAAGGCCATTAAGTGAGCAGTACAATTATCTAGGATTAGACCTGACAAGATATACACCTTTTATACTAATGCACAAATTAATGTATGCTGTGAAACCATCCCAGAGTGGCAAATTTTATTAGCCATGGCTCCAAATTTTAGACACGGGTCTTCATTAAAGATAACCAAACAATTACATAATTGGCGATAGATTCTTGAAGAAAAAGTTTCTAAAGTTCCTCTTAAAGGACCAACTACCTTTACAGATGCATCCAAATATAATACTTGTGCTGTATACTCTTGTGACTTAACTATAAAGAGAGTAGTCAGAACTTCTTTTCAGTATACTCAGCAGAATGAATTGTATGCAATCATTCTAGCTCTTACCTATCATCCAGGAGATATAAATATAATATCTGATTTGGCCTATTCAGTAGGTGTGGTACAAAGAATTGCCACAGCCCAAATAAAATTTGTAGCCTCTAATATATATCAGCTTTTTAAGGAACTTCAAGAGCAAGAGAGAAAGTGTCCAGGTAAGATTTACATGTTGCATGTCCACTCTTATAGTGGATTTCCTGGTCCTATTTTTGATGGTAATTCAAAGGCAGATAGCCTTCTAACCATGTTGACCAATATTCCTTTGTTTCAAGAAGCCCAAGAATCTCATTTTAAATATCATCAGGCTGTTTGAGCTTTATATTTACAATTTGGAATAACAAGAGAGGAAGCTAGGAGCATAGTAAAAGCCTGTCCACCTTGCATTCCTTTCCATGCTCCTACACTCCCTCCAGGGAAGAACCCTCATGGTTTGAGACCTAATGAAATTTGGCAAATGGATGTGACCCATTATAAATCTTTTGGTCGTCTGTCTTTTATCCACGTTGTGGTAGATACCTTTTCAGGATTCACTTTTGCAATACCAGCAGCAAAAGAGACAGCCTGAGTAGTCACTGAATTCCTTATACAAGCATTTGCAATTATGGGTGTGCCACAAGCAATAAAAATAGACAATGTACCTGCATATACTTCTAAACATTTTGCACACTTTTGTGCACAGTATAAGATTTTATATACCACTGGTATACCCTTTAATCCTCAAGGACAGGCAAGAGTAGAGAGGAGAAATAGGGACATTAAGACTCTTCTCCAAAAACAAAAGAAAGGGGGAGCCACAAGTAACCCTAGAGAACTTCTAAATCTAGCCCTTTATACTATTAATTTTTTAATCTTTGATAAAGATGCACTGGCTCTGGCAGACAGGTTTTATAAGCCACCGGAAGGGCAGTGTACAATGTGAGCAGCTCCACTATCTTTAGATAATCACCAGGTGATGTGGAGAGACCCAGAAAGTGGTGAATGGAAGGGACCAGATAGGTTAACTGCTTGGGGAGAGGGTTTCCTTGTATCTCTAGAGATGGAGAAGGAATCAGATGGTGCCAATAAGCTGCATTTGCCTTGTCCATTGGAGAGAAATAGAGCAGACCCTTGAAATGAAGAAGAAGACCCAAGAAACATTGGGTGGTTCTGTTGTTGACTGTGCCCACCACTGAAAGAGCATGGCAGTTATGGCATTTTACTCATGGACATCAAAAATTGTTGGACTTCAAAATCCTCAAGAATCATTGGAATCCCTGAGACATGAAAAGATTATTGTAGGACTTCAAAACCCTCAGGAATCACTGGATTCTCTGAGACATGATAAAACTGTTGTAGGACTTGGAAAACCCTCAGGAATCATTGGATTCTCTGAGACATGATAAAACTGTTGTAGGACTTGAAAACCCTCAGGAATCATTGGATTTTCTGAGATATGTTAAAATTGTTGCAGGTCTTCAAAAACTTCCAGGGATCATTGGATTCCCTGACACGTGAAGCAATGGACAATAGATTGGTTTTGGACTATCTCTTGGTTGCTGGAGGCATGTGTGTGATTGTTGTTGACATATCCTCCTTCTAGGACTTCTGGAAATCTTTTACAAGACCATGTTGATTCATATTGTTTTTTATATCACTACTTGCATGTACAATTCATGTTTGTTACACCACATTGAGCCTGCACTGGCTGTGAGGAGAGTCATCACTAATAGCTTGTGCATTTATTGCTATGTGCTTGTGTAATACCTCCCATGCTGATGGGTTTGTGCATACCTGTTTCTAATAAGATATTTCAGCCCAGAAACCTGCTAGCAATCCCCACTTCCCTTTGGTGCTTTTCATCTCCCTTCCTGAGATGTCAGGGAGGGCATGATCATCTCCTTTTTAGTGCTTTCACCTCCTTTCCTGAGAAGTTGGGGATGCCATGACCACCTGTGTTCTAAAACAGAAGAAAGTGGGAGATGTAAAGGGCTGAAACTCTTGAGTCAATGCACTGAGGTCAGACAATCGAGCACTTGAGGCTAATTATTGATTGGACAATATTCTATAAGAATATAATTGAAAAATGGCCCTTCCCTGTGTTCCCACTCTCCTGTGCTGGCCCAATTGTTTGTTGTCCCAATTGTGGGAGGGACTAGGAAGTGGAGGGAGACTAGCCAGGGTCACTTCTTTGAGAGAGACAAGGAGGTGAGGTTGCAGAGATCCTATGAGTCTACTCTCTTCACTTCTACCACTGAAGACCAAGAATAAAGACTTTTGTTTATCCTGACTCCAGATGATTCTAAAGTATCCAGGTTGCTAACGTGGTCGCCATACAAATGTTTATTCTCAGTCTGAGAAATATTGAGAGAGCATAATAGACTATATGGAAAGCACATAGCCAGTCAATAAATATTTATTAAGTCACTGATATCTGCCATACATTGTGCTAAACTCTGAGGGTAGAAAGGCAAAATACAGTCTGTGACATCTGAGAAAGAGCAATCAGCATGATGGCATGAAGTATGTGAGCACAGATGTATAGAAAATGATGAGGGGCTTCCATGGACCTCCTCCTTAAATGGAGGAACTAGCAAGAGATATCTACTGACCACCCTCTACTCTCTCCAACTAGAGGAAGGGAGAGACCTCACAGGCAAGAGGGCTGAGAAGGTGTAAGTTTCAGAATAATTATGGAAGTGGAATAGAGAAGCAGTGTCATGAGGTGCTCCAGGACAAAAAGAAGGGAGATATAAGTGATGGTTCTGAGGACTTGGTCAACTGCCAGAAGCAGAGGAATTATAGCCATGATGCAATTCTGACTCATTTAAAATGACAATGATTAATATGTGTCTAGTAGGACAATCAGGTGAATATAATAGAAAGATTGATTTGTAGTAAAAAAAAAAAAAAAAAAAAATTACCCAGGTCCCACTTCTGATTAACATTGGCTATGACATTAGACAAGCCATTTAATTTCAGTACACCTGAGTTAGAAATTTGGCCTCAGAAACTACCTTTGTGACACTGGGTAAACCACTTAACAAACAAATGTTTGCCTTAATGCACTGGAGAAGGAAATGACAAATTACTCCAATATCTTTACCAAGGAAAACCCCAAGGACAAAAACGGTCGTTCACTGGGGCATGAAGAGTCCACTGAACAAAAAAAAAAGTTCCCTATACCAATGAAAGAATAGAATTTATCCAAATGTGTATTTGTTTTAGATATAAAACTTAAAACTTTCCAAAGCTATTTACAAAGCAAAACAAATCACATCCATACACATATATACCATCTCTACATTTACAAAGTAGTCAAGTTTTAGTGTAGTTTTAAGCTATTAAAACTTTTAAATGGACTAAGATTTTTGGGATTTTACATATGTGTATATATATCTATATACATACACATATATATACATATATATATGATTATATGTATACAGATAGTTATGTATCTGTATATAACTGTTTTATAGATGAGGAAAATGAATATGAGGCTGTGACTTGCCTAAGGAGTGCCCAAGATAAGAATTTAACCCAGGTCTTTCTAATCCTAAATCCAATACTAATTTACCTAATAATCCAGCCTTTTTTAGTAGCATGGACTTTACAGGGAGTGTTCCTTTTTTCAGTTTTATGGGAGTTTATGGAAGATTATATCCCTTCATAAGTAAGAGTACTAAGAAAAATTCCACTGCTTGATTTTTTTCTTGTTATTTATTTTGCTTTGCTCTTTTGTTAGCTTGCTGTATTTGATCAAAAAATGCACTGGATAGGAGCTTTCTATTTGCCTAATGATGATTGCTCAAGATATCCTTATACTGAACCCAAGGTAGCAGAGTATTCTAGAATCTAGAGTTATTTGGGAAACATTATATAAGAAATTGGGAGAAAATTATGATCAGTAGCCTACCACAAAACAAAGAAAAGTACTAAATAGGGGCAGCTAGGTAGAGCATTGGAGAGAGCATCAGACCTGAATGAGAAGAATCCATGTTCTAATTTGGCCTCAGACACTTACTAGTTATGTAGGCAAATCATTTAATTCTGTTTGTCTCAAAAAAAAAAAAAAAAAAAAAAAAAAGAGAAAAGAGGGAAAAAATAGAAAGAAAGAAAAGTAATGGGTTCCAAAACAAGTCCTTAGAAAGCTTGATTTCATACCCTATTGAGTCCCATCAGAGATCATTGTATTTGGATTTATTCATTTAGCCTTCAAGGGCTTCAGTTTCTTCATTCCTAAAATTGAGGCTATTGGACCAGATGACCTGTAAGGTCCCTTCAGATCCTATATCTATTATACTATAATCCCAAGAATATTCATAGATGAAATTGATAAGAAGGCAAAGAAAAAGAGTAGAGTTGTCTAATTGTTTTCAAATTGTCATATTTAGATACAAAGTTTGAACTGTACAAAGAAATAAAAATGAAACTTAGAAAAATGAAATCAGGAAGAGTAACCCAGCCAGTCAAGTATACTATTGAAATATATGCTGGAGGCAACATAATCTTAAGCCTTGAAAGATGGTTTTATATGATTTAATGTTGGGAAAATGCCAAAATAATGGAAAAAGATATAAATATTGATATTATTGATACCTTAGAAAGTTGATCAAGGGGATATTGATGCCTATTGTTCCATATGCCTAGTCTGTGTCTCTCTTATTCATCTTTGCCTCCATTTTTCTTTGACCTTATTCCTCAATTTCTTTGTCTCTTTATCTCTCTGCCTCCCTATATCTCTCTCCATTTCTCCCTTCCTGTGCTCAAAGATTCAAACCCTCACATGTATCTGCAATCTTATCCATGTGAATATCCAATGCATATTACAAATAATACATGTCTGCCCAGCCTGCATAATTCTTTTCCAAGTCATCCCATAAATTCACCTCAAATAGTACACCCGGCATTTTGTGGGTAACTTACTCTCCAAAAGAAATATGAATACACATGACACACTTTTAAGTTTAATCTGTTTTAATAAGATTTTCTCAATTACTTTCTAAAGTCTGGACAACCAATCAAACCCTGATTAGTAGCATTTGCCAATTTCCAAGACATAAATTATTACACTGAAAATTTAACAATTGGTTCTCATGAGAAATGAAGCAGGCTCCAGCACATCCCTACATACACTCCAAATGTCAGATATTTGGTTCACTTTCCCCTGATGTTGAAAGGATGAGAGTGAAAGGCATGGACGGTCCCCCTTATCCCTCATTTTTACCACATGAGAAGCCAGGTTTTGTTTTGTTTTGGTTTTGGTTTTTTTTTTTTTAACATACTTTTTTTTAATGCCATCCTTTATTCAAGTGTTTCTTTGGAGTTCTTTGTTATATGTTGCAACCTCTTCATACTCATGATGTAGCCCTTCATTGGCCTCTGTTTTTTGTTTTGTTTTGTTTGAACAGCAATATTAATTTATTAGAGTAGGAAAGTTGCACTCATTATAATTATACAACTAGAACTCCTTCCATCAATGCAAGCAGATACTTACTCTGAAACTTAGTCTTACAGAATAGTTTATGGAGATGAAGTGATTTGTTCAATCTCAAAGGCAAAATATATAAGCAGTACTTAAACCTTTCTGACACCAAGACTGACTCTATCTATTATACCTTCTTGCAGTCATACAATAACTCAAGTATTAAAAAGGTGGCCCGTTATTTTTAGAAGTTTAAGTCATTAAATAAACTGCAGTTTACCAAAAGCAATCCAGTTCTAGTTCTTCTACCTGTTTAATTCTAGACTTAATTTATTTGTAGAGTTTGTCCAAGATTAACTGTCTGTCTATCTATATATTTAAGTCTACAGGCTTTTTAGGCAATTGCATATTATGATCTGGATAACAGAAAATTGTCTTCCCATTTTCCTTCACTTGACCTTTATATTATGATTGCTTAGGTCAAACTTTCAAGTGGTTCAAATTCTCTTCCAAGACTCCCTGTAAAGTTCAAGATCTTGATACAATTATCACAATCACATCTGCAAATTGAAGCATCTGGAAGATGTCACCATCTATAGGGAGAAATAGCAAGAGAGAAAGAGAGGAAGGGAAAGAGAGAAAGAGAGACAGAGAGGAAGGGAGGGAGAGAGAAACAAAGAAAAAGACAGAGAGAGACAGTTGGAGGGAGGAAGAGACAGGGACAGAGATGGAGAGAGACAGAAACAGAAAGAGAGAGAGAAAGGGAGGGTAAGAGACAAAGAGACAGAAAAAGGGAGAGAGGGTAGAGAGAAAAAGAAAGAGAGAGAAATAGAGACAGAGAGAGGGAGGAGAGAGAGAGAGACAAACACAGGGAGACAGAGAAGGAGGGAGAGAAGAGCAAGACTAAATGATGGAGTGGATAAAGAGTGGACCTGAAAAACAGGAAGACCTGGGTTCAAGCCCATCTTCTGACACATACTGACAGTGCAACCTTAGTCAAGTCACAACATTTTGGTGTTCTTGGAAACTCTCTAAGACTTTATTTTGCAGAAAAGCAAATACAAACTGAAAGTTTCTTCCCCCAGAAGTTCCCTATACTACAGAAGACATGTGTCTAGTCCCTATATCTGCCTTTCAAGGAATCTCAGAATTTTGTTGGAAAACAGTCTAAAGGCAGCATTCTTCTCTACCCCTCAATTTAAAAAAAATGATCAGAAATGGTAAGTAAAATGAGATCTTCTATTGTCTCCATCTTTCAGTCAAGTGTGTAGTGAAAGAGATGTGAGCATTGGGGAATATTGCTTGCAATATCCTACCTGCTAGCTACTAATATCCTCACTGAAAATGCTCAGTGAATATGAAATGAGGGTCTTAGAGCATGCTCAGATTAGCTAACATGGAGGTACCTTGTTTGTTTATGTTCCCTATCATGCAGTTGAGAGGAATCTCCATAGATGGAACAAGCTGTATCTTTAAAAACTGCCAGATTGGTGGAATTATGCCCAAAAAGTTATCAAACTGTGCATACCCTTTGACCCAGCAGCGCTACTACTGGGATTATATCCCAAAGAAATACTAAAGAGCAGAAAGAGACATATATGTGCCAAAATGTTTGTGGCAGCTCTTTTTGTTGTAGCTAGAAACTGGAAGATGAATGGATGTCCATCAGCTGGAGAATGGTTGGGTAAATTGTGGTATATGAAAGTTATGGAATATTATTGCTCAGTAAGAAATGACCAGCAGGAGGAATACAGAGAGGGTTGGAGAGACTTAAATCAACTGATGCTGAGTGAAATGAGCAGAACCAGAAGATCACTGTATACTTCAACAACGATACTGTATGAGGATGTATTCTGATGGAAGTGGAAATCTTCAACATAAAGAAGATCCAACTCACTTCCAGTTGATCAATGATGGACAGAGGTAGATACACCCAGAGAAGAAACACTGGGAGGGGAATGTAAATTGTTAGCACTAATATCTGTCTGCCCAGGTTGCATGTACCTTCGGATTCTAATGTTTATTGTGCAACAAGAAAATGATATTCACACACATGTATTGTACTTAGACTTATTGTAACACATGTAAAATGATGGTATTGCCTGTCGTCGGGGGGAGGGAATAAGGGAGGGGGGGTAATTTGGAAAAATGAATACAAGGGATAATATTATAAAATATATATATATATATATATATATAATAAAAAAAATTAAAAAAAAAAAAAAAAACTGCCAGATTGGGATAGTCTCTTTTTATTTCTGCATGCTCATTCCTGTTGAGTCCAGACATCTGAAAATCACCATTCATTCACAGTGCAAGTGCCAAGAACTGAATTAGGAGGGTGGATACCTTCTTCTTTCTTCTATCTGTATTGGAGAAATACTGGGCCCAGGGATGTTCTGTATTGCTTCATTTCAGTTGCCAATGTAATCCCTACAGGACTGAAGTTTGAGCCATAGTGACCTTGAAGACAGAATTCAGATTGCAACAAGCCAGTTTATCAGGGAAGCCCAGAGAAGCCACAGTGCCTGAAATTGGAGCCCAGTGAGGGCTTGCTTTGGACTTGAAATTTGGGACTGGGCTCCATAGAAACTGTGCAAAGCTCAGTCTGATATCTATTATTATGCATTTTGAAGTAAAGGGAATTTGGGCATGGAAGACCTTTATTCAATTGAAAAAACACCTTTAGAGGAGGCTGAAGGCATTTGCTGAGAGTTTAGATACCCTCAATTTCCCTTAAGGCTACCAGGAAACCCTGGAGAAGGAGTGAAATGTAACACACTTGGTTATTAGGCAGTGGTATGGGGGGAGAAGGGAAGGGAAATTGAGATAGTGAATATTACATATGTATAGATAATTTTTATAAAATATTATGAAGATGGGAAAATGTCACATTTATTGATGTTCTTTTTTAAATTAATTTTTATAATTATAACTTTTTTTTTGATAGTACATATGCATAGGTAATTTTTTTACAACATTATCCCTTGTACTCTCTTCTGTTCTGGATTTTTCCCCTCCTTCCCTCCACCCCCTCCCCTAGATGGCAGGCATTCCCATACATATGAAATATCTTATAGTATATCCTAGGTACAATATATATGTGCAGAACCAAATTTTGTTGTTATTGCAAAGGAAGAATTGTATTCGCAAGGTAAAAATAATCTGGGAAGAAAAAAAAATGCTCACAATTTACACTCCTTTCCCAGTGTTCCTTTTCTGGATGTGGCTGATTCTGTCCATCATAGATCAATTGGAATTGGATTAGCTCTTCTCTATGTTGAAGATATCCACTTCCATCAGAATACATTCTCATAAAGTATCATTGCTGAAGTGTATAATGATCTCCTAGTTCTGCTCGTTTCACTCAGCATCAGTTGATGTAAGTCTCTCCAAGCCTCTCTGTATTCCTCCTGTTGGTCATTTCTTACAGAACAATAATATTCCATAACATTCATATACCATAATTTACCCAACCATTCTCCAATTGATGGACATCCATTCATTTTCTAGTTTCTAGCCACTACAAAAAGGGCTGCCACAAACATTTTGGCACATACAGGTCCCTTTCCCTTCTTTAGTATTTCCTTGGGATATAAGCCCAGTAGTAGCACTGCTGGGTCAAAGGGTATGCACATTTTGATAACTTTTGGGGCATAATTTCAGATTGCTCTCCAGAACGGCTGGATTCTTTCACAACTCCACCAACAATGCATCAGTGCCCCAGTTTTCCCACATCCCCTCCAACATTCATCATTATTTGTTCCTGTCATCTTAGCCAATCTGATATCTCAGAGTTGTCTTAATTTGCATTTCTCTGATCAATAGTGATTTAGAACACTCTTTCATATGAGTGGAAATAGTTTTAATTTCATCATCTGAAAATTGTCTATTCATATCTTTTGACCATTTATCAATTGGAGAATGGCTTGATTTCTTATAAATTAAAGTCAATTCTCTGTATATTTTGGAGATGAGGCCTTTATCAGAACCTTTAACTGTAAAAATGTTTTCCCAATTTGTTACTTCCCTTCTAATCTTGTTTGCATTAGTTTTGTTTGTGCAGAAACTTTTTTTAAATTTAATTTTTATTTTATTTTATAATTATAACTTTTTTTTGACAGTACATATGCATGGGTAATTTTTTACAGCATTATCCCTTGCACTTACTTCTGTTCAGATTTTTTCCCTTCCTCCCCCAACCCCCTCCCCCAGATGGCAGGCAGTCTTATACATGTTAAATATATTACAATATATTCTAGATACAATATATGTGTGTAGAACCAAATTTCTTGTTGCACAGGAAGAATTGGATTCAGAAGGTATAAATAACAGTTTACATTCATTTCCCAGTGTTCCTTTTCTGGATGTAGCTGATTCTGTCCATCATTAATCAATTGGAATTGGATTAGCTCTTCTCTATGTTGAAGATATCCACTTCCATCAGAATACATCCTCGTACAGTATCATTGTTGAAGTGTATAATGATCTTCTGGTTCTGCTCGTTTCACTTAGCATCAGTTGATGTAAGTCTCTCCAAGCCTCTCTGTATTTCTCCTGTTGGTCATTTCTTACAGAACAATAATATTCCATAACATTCATATACCATAATTTACCCAACCATTCTCCAATTGATGGACATCCATTCATCTTCCAGCTTCTAGCCACAATGAAAAGGGCTGCCACAAACATTTTGTGTGCAGAAACTTTTTAATTTGGTGTGATCAAAATTTTCCATTTTGTGATCAATAATGGTCTCTAGTTCTCCCTTGGACACAAATTCCTTCCTCCTCCAAAAGTCTGAGAGGTAAACTATTCTATGTTCCTCTAATTTATTTATGATTTAATTCGTTATGCCTAAATCTTGGACCCATTTTGATCTTATCTTAGTATGTGGTGTTAAATGTGGGTCCATGCCTAGTTTCTGGCATACTAATTTCCAGTTTTCCCAGCAGTTTTTGTCAAATAATGAATTCTTATTCCAAAAGTTGGGATCTTTGGGTTTGTCAAACACTAGATTGCTATTTTTATTCACTATCTTGCCCTGTGAACCTAACCTATTCCACTGATCAACTAGTCTATTTCTTAGCCAATACCAAATGGTTTTGGTGACTGTTGCTTTATAATATAGTTCTAGATCAGGTACAGCTAGACCACCTTCATTTAATTTTTATTTTCATTACTTCATTGAAATTCTTGACCTTTTGTTGTTCCATATGAATTCTGTTGTTATTTTTTCTAGGTCATTAAAATAGTTTCTTGGGAGTCTGATTGGTATAGCACTAAATAAATAGATTAATTTAGGGAGTATTGTCATCTTAATTATATTCGCTCGGCCTGTCCAAGAGCACTTAATGTCTTTCCATTTATTTGAATCTGACTTTATTTTTGTGGCAAGTGTTTTGTAATTTTGCTCATATAATTCCTGACTTTCCTTTGGTAGATATATTCCCAAATATTTTATACTATCGACAGTTATTTTGAATGGAATTTCTCTTTGTATCTCTTGCTCTTGGATTGTGTTGGTAATGTATAAAAATGCTGAGGATTTATGTGGATTTATTTTGTATCCTGCAACTTTGCTAAAGTTCTGATGATGTTCTTTTTTTAAGGAAACTTTTTATAGTTAACCTTTTATTATTATTAATGAAGTCTGAGATTTTTTCTTCCTTCTGTGATTTCTTCTTATTATTTGTATATCTTATAAATAGATCCTTTCACATCCTCACCATTATAATGTTTCCAGTGGATATGTTCCACTATGCACATTTATTCTAAACTTTTTATATCTCCTTTGTTGGTTCTTTTTGTTACCATTTTTGTTTCCTATATAATAAAAATCACAACTGTGATAGAATCTAAATGTTGTGCCACTACTGTGTTTGATGATGAAAAATATTTCTTATAAAAATCTTTGCAAATCTATTCCATTTTCATTTGTTGCCCTTCCATTTTTATCACTAGATAACCTTGGAGTGACTTGGCTTAATTAGATATCTTAGCAAATGTTTTAAAAATTGGTTTTTCCCACCACTGCTTCCCTCTATTACATCAGGTGATGTTGCTCATAATCTTCATCTTTCTGAGTTTAAATTCTAAATTGATGTTTCTTTTGCCCAGTGCATCTCTCTGCTTGGCAAATAAATCAAATTTTTATTGACTAAATACTTTTTTTTCACAATTGACATTTTATTTTTTCCAATTACATATAAAGATAGTTTTCAATATTCATTCTTTTTTATTATAACTTTTTATTTACAAGATATATTCATGGGTAATTTTTCAGCATTGACAGGTGCAAAACCTTTTATTCCAACTTTTCCCCTCCTTCCTCTCACCCCCTCCCCTAGATGGCAGATTGACTGATACATGTTAAATAACATTCATTCTTTATAAAATTTTGAGTTCCAAACTTTTTCTCCCTCTCCCTCCAGCCCTTTTCCCCAAGATAGCAAGCAATCTGATATGTTATACATATGCCATCATGTAAACATATTTCCACATTTGATTAAAATACTTTTAAAACTCCTTATGTCTCCTTTTTATGGTCACTGATTTATATCAATTAAACTTTGGTATGAAATTGTTATATTTTTTGTTTGTATTCTTTCTGCCATCAAAATCCTTTCTTTTCTTTTTTAAATTAATTTTATAATTATAATTTTTTTTGACAGTACATATGCATGAGTAATTTTTTGTTTTTACAACATTATCCCTTGTATTCATTTTTCCATATTTTCCCCTCCCTCTTTCTACTCCCTCCCCTAGATAACAGGCAATCTCATACATATTAAATGTGTTACAGCATAACGTAGATACAATATATGTGTGTAAAACCAATTTTCTTGTTGCATGGTAAGAATTGGATTCCGAAGGTATAAGTAACCTGGGTAGAAAGACAGTAGTGCAAACAGTAAACATTCAATTCCGAGTCTTCCTTCTCTGGGTGTAGCTGATTCTGTTCATCATTGATCAACTGGAAGTGAATTAGATCTTCTTTATGTTGAAGATATCCACTTCAATAAGAATATATCTTCATACAGTATCGTTGTTGAAGTGTATAATGATCTCCTGGTTCTGTTCGTTTCACTCAGAATCAATTCATGTAAATCTCTCCAAACCTCTCTGTATTCATCCTGCTGGTCATTTCTTACAGAGTAATAATATTCCATAATATTCATATACCATAATTTACCCAACCATTCTCCAATTGCAGGATTAAATGATTTGCACAGGGTCACACAGCTGTTAAGTATCTGAGGTCAGATTTGAATTCAGGAAACTGAATTTTTCTGACTACATATATATATAATATATATTAATATATTATATTAATATATAATAAATATATTAATATTAATACTAATACACTAAAATATTTTTAGTGTTTTTCAGATAATCTTTTTAGCCATAGCTTGCTATTTTGTACTTATCTTGATTTTTGAACCTAGATAATACTTTACACTTATGTTTATGAAATTCCACCTTATACTTATTACATTTAGCACAGTGCTCAATTTTGTTGATAGATTTTTGGATCTTGACTGACATTCAATGTGTTAATTATGCTAATGATGACTCCATGCTTTGTGTCACCTGTAAATTTGATAGGCATGTGATATGCTTTATCTGAGTCATTTAAATAGAATAGAATTCTGGCTTGTTAATATATTTTTGGAACTTGAATGTTACCCAAAGTGGGCACTATATTCATTAATGACTTATTCTAGTCTGGTTTACAAACTAATTCTAAATCTACCTAACCTTCATTTTGTTTAGCTCACAACTCTCATCTTTTCCATAAGAAGAATCATATTTTAAGGAACTGCTGCTGAGCCTTAGGAACTGGGACAATCATTCCTCCCTGTTCTTGAGCCAGATTCTGGCTCACATCTATGGTTCTCCTTGAAAAAAATGAGGGAGGAAAAAATGTATGCAATGTGAATCATATGTGGTCTAGGTAGTTTATTCCCACATACAAAAAAATAGTGTAAAGCATAAAAGATTCACAGCACACGAATGACTTAAATGGGATTCAACAATCTAACTTGTAACTACTCATAATCTGCAGATAATCTGAATTTTAACATCAGAATACAAAACAGTTTGCAAGACTTCTAATTAGACATTTTACACTTCAAGTGAGCTCTGAAGGATCCAAACAATTCTTAGTATATGTGTTGTGGTAAAACAACCCGGCTTAGACCAATCCTCTTGTTAGCTACCCTGAGTCTTGGAGTAGTTTAGTTATTGGAGTCTTCCCTTTCATCATTCAGGTCTAACCCAATATTATCTCTGCACCTTTAGATCACAAAATTCCTCTAATTTTGGCCATTTTGTCTTCTACTAGGTATATATTTCCCTAAATTTCCTTAAAATGTGGGAGAGAAAAAAAAAAACACCATAAAAGAGGCTTTTCAAACCAGGATTGCCAAAGCAGAACATATGCTTTAAAGGCCATTTGTTCATGTCCACATGGAGGCCTGGATATGAAGATAGGGAATAAAGGCATGAAAGTGAGATGGTGAGAGAGGTTTATGGAAGAGGAAAGCCACTAC
Source organism: Sminthopsis crassicaudata (assembly GCF_048593235.1). NCBI lineage: Eukaryota > Metazoa > Chordata > Mammalia > Dasyuromorphia > Dasyuridae > Sminthopsis > Sminthopsis crassicaudata. Next base: position 397,644,554 of record NC_133618.1, read on the forward strand.
TCTCTTCCACTGCCTTTTAGGCACCAAATTTAATATACATGTGATATGCTTGAATAGTCCTTTCATAAAAGAAAGGGAGAGATTGAGAAAGTTGTGTCTCCTTTTAAGTCCATTAAATCATCAACTCTTCTGGTTCTGTTACCAGTAAAAGAAATCTTCATTACCTCAAAAATACAAGCTTTTTAGCCCTTAGTCACACATGACTGGAAGCTGGCCCCAAAGCTTACACATGATCAATTGGAACCAGGAAGAACAACTGATCATGTTTCATGGGATAGTCCCTGCAACAATAACCTAAAAGACTTTGTCAAATGCTTTGCTAAAGCTTAGGCAGACTACAACTACAGCATTCCCAAGCCCTACCTGTCGTAACTTTATTTAAAAAACAAAACAAAGCACCAGGAACTGAGATTAATCCAGCATGACCTATTATTCTTAATAGTTAAACTAGTTCTTTTTGATCACTGCTTCATCTTCTAGACATCCACTAACAAACCCTTAATGACACTTTCTAGAACATGGCTGGGAATAAAAATCAAACTCACTGGCTAATAGTTTTCAGTTTTTCCTCTTCCCTTTAAAAAAAAAAAAAAATTGGGGGAGCAGCCAGGTGGTGTAATGGTTAGAGGACGGGTCCTGAAGTCAGGAGTACCTGAGTTCAAGTATGACCTCACTCACTTAACACCTCCAAGCTGTATGAACCTGGGCAAGTCACTTAACCCTAATTGCCTCCACAAAAAAAAAAAAAAAAAAAAAAAAAAAAAGAAAGAAAAAAGAAAGAAAAAGAAAAAATTGGGGCAATGTTTGGCCTTTTTCTGACTTGTGATTCCTATCCTATTCTCCATAATCTTTTTTTTTAAATAAACTTCAAAAAATTCATAATTTCTACCTCCCCTTTTCAGAAAATTATGCTTTACTATCAGATAACATTTTTAAAGAAAAAATTTAAAAAGATGAAATACAAGGATAACTGAACAATACCTTTAAAAAGCCTGAAAATATATGCAATATACAACACTCAAGGATCTCCCATCTCTACAAAGAAGGGGATAAAAGTATATTCTCCTATCTCTTCATTGGAGGTATACCTATCTATACTTTATAATTTATAATATTCATTTTTAATTTTGTGTGTTTGGTTGTTCTATTTGCATACTTGTAGTCATTATGTAGAGTTTTCTTAATTCTGCTTACTTCACTTTGCATCATTTTATGCAGATTATTTCCCTGCATCTCTGTATTCATCATAATATAATTTCTTAAAGCACAATAACATTACATTGCATTTCTATACCACAATTTGTATTCCTTAGTTAATGAACATCTATTTTGTTTCCAATTCTTTGCTATCACAAAAAGTATTACTACAAATATTTTGTTGTTTACAGAACTTTTCTTCGTCCCAATGACTTCCTTGTGGAATAAGCATAGTAATGGAATAAGTTTGAATCCCTGGGACAAAGTATGGTTTTTAATCAATTTATTTCCATAATTTCAAATGACTTTCCAAAATGATTATACCAATTCACAACTTTACCACCAATGCACTAGTGTGTCAATTTTCCCACAATCCCTCTAACAATGACTATTCCCATCTTTTGTAATCTTTATATATGAATATGTGTGTGTATATATATATATATATATGTTCCTTGTTTATCTTCAATATCAAATCCTTGTCAGAGAAATGTGAAAACAAAAGCTTTTCCCATTTATCTACTTCCCTTTTTATCCTAAACAAATTACTTTTTTTCTATGTAGAAGCTTTTTTATTTTATATAATCAAAAATATCTATTTTATCTATTGTAATTGCCTCTATCTCTTATTTGAGATTCTCTTATCTGAGAGGTATATGAGCAGCTTCTTTTCAAACTTTTTATAATGTTATCTTTATAGAGTTGAGATACAGTATAATTTAGAATATATTGTTCTATAAGATATTAGTTGAATGCTATTTTTTTGCCAATCTATTTTCTACTTTCCCAGCAGTTTTTGAATTAAATAGAAAGTTCTTTTTAAAGTAATTTATATTTTCCAAGTGATCAAATACTGCATTACTGTTTTTTTTTTCTGATTCTCCCATGTCTAATATCTTCCTTTGATTTATCTCTCTTTTTTAAAACCACGAGTAGATGGTTTTGATAAACTGCTGCTTTAATAAACTAATTTGAGGTCTAGAACCACTATTTGATCTTATAGCTTTTCATAACTTCCCTTTATGTTCTAGATGTATTTATTTATTCTAGATTTATTTTTCCAAATTAATTTTATTATTATTTTATCAAGTTCTATAAAACATTCCCTTGATAATTTGATTTGTATAGGATGAAAATTATAAATTAACTTTGGTAGTAATGTCATTGTTATTATATGGGCATGACTTAGTCATGAATAATTCATATGCCTCTAACTATTTAAGTTGTTTTTTTAAGAATACTTTAAATTGAATCTGCACAATTTTAGGTGCTTTCATTGTTTAATGGCCAGATACTATATGCGGTTTGTAGTTTTTTAGAATAAGATTTCACTTAATTTTTGCCTTTTAAATTCTCCTCTTCCTGCTTTTTCACCTTCTGTATACTATTTTTTTTTTGAGAAGGTAGCCTTTAAATTTGCTGAACTATTATTATTTTCAATTAGTATTTTTGCTGATTCTCTAAATTATTCTGAGCAAACCATCATTTCATTAACAAACAGGAGCAGTTTTAACTTCTCTTTATATATCTTTAAGACTTTTATTTCTTTCTCTTGTCTTATTGCTTTTGTTAAGATTTCCAGAATAATTTCAAACAATAGAGGAAAAAGTGAGAATTTTTGCTTTATTCCTGTGTTTATTGGGAAAGATTTTAGTATATCTCTATTACATGTGATGTTTACTTTTGGTTTTAAATAGATACTTATATGATATTCAGAGAAGTCCCTTTATACGTCAAAGAGTTTTTAGAATAAATGAATGTTGTATTTTGTCAAAAGCTTTTTCTACATCTATTGAGATAATCAAGGAGATTGGGTATTTTTAAAAAAATATGTGCTAATTGCTTTTTCAAAGTTGAATCAACCTTACACACCTACTGTAACTCCAATTTGGCTATGAAGCATACTTCCTTTAAAATTTTTTGAAAATAATTTGTGCAGTTTGACTACAATTTTTTTTTGAAGTGTGATAGAACTCTTATACATTGTGATCAAAAGTTATTCCTCTTGGTAATTTTTTTTAAGTTAGTTCTATTTCCTTTTCCAAGATTGGCTTACTTAAGATCCTTATTTTAAATTTTGTTAGTTTATTTTATATTTTTGAAGGTATTTCCTCTTTCTTTTTTGTTCTTGGTTTTGACAACTTACAATTGTGCATAGTATAGTCTATTAATTCTTTTTATTTCTTCTAGTTTTATTGTGATTCACTTTGCTATTTTGTTAATCTAATTTTCTGTTCTCTTTTTAAAATTGTGTTAGCTTAATTAGTTTATCAATTTTATTCGTTTTTTCAAAGAAATATTTTAATTTATTTATTATTTGTATTTTTGTCTCCAACTTAGCTTTTTCCTTTAATTTTTAGTATTTCTTCTTGTTTTAAATTTGATTACTTTTTGATTTTCAAATTTTAAAAAATGAATATTCAGTTAATTAATTTTCTTTTTCTATTTTGTTATTGTGTTTGTACAATTATAACCTTTCTTTTGAGGATTGCTTTAGTTACATCCCAAAAATTTATTATGTTGATTCATTCTTTTTTCTCAAAATAATGATCCATTTTTTTTTTGTCAATAAATTCATCTTGATTTTTTCCCATTTTTTTGTAGCTTTTTATTGACAAAACATATGCATGGATAATTTTTCAACATTGATCCTTACAAAAACTTCTGTTCCAACTTTTCCCCTCCTTCCTTCTACACTCTCCCCTTTACCCTCTCCCCTAGATGGCAGGTAGTCTCATACATGTTAAATATGTTAAAAGTATATGTTAAATAGAATATATGTATATATATTTATACAGTTATCTTGCTGTATAAGAAAAATCAGATTTAGAAAGAAGATAAAAATAACGGGAAAAAAACAAAAATGCAAGCAAACAATAACAGAAAGAATGGAAATGCTATATTGTAGTCCACACTCATTTCCCAGTGTTCTTTTGCTGGATATAGCTAGTTCTGTTCATTACTGATCAATTGGAACTTATTTGGATCCTCTCATTGATGAAGAGAGCCATAATCATCAGAATTGATCCTCATACAGTATTGTTGTTGAAGTATATAATGATCTCCTGGTTCTGCTCATTTCACTCAGCATCAGTTCATGTAAATCTCTCCAAGCCTCTCTGAAATCATCCTGCTGGTCATTTCTTACAGAACAATAATATTCCATAACATTCATATACCACAATTTACTCAGCCATTCTCCAATTGATGGGCATCAATTCAATTTCCAGTTTTTAGCCTCTACCAAAAGGGTGATCAATTTTTTATATAATATAACCCACTTATTATTTAAGATTTTATTTTACTGAATGATTATTGTTTCTCTGGGGACTGAACCTCAAAACTGTTTCAATTTTCTACCACTCTGAACATTTCACCTTTCACTGGCCTTATTTTGTGTCCTAATTGACTTCTAGAGGGACTGAACTGGTACCAATTGGATGGTTAGCTCTCTTCCTCAGACTTAGTGGAATTCCATGGAACTACTCATGCTAGCATCCTGCCCCAGTGCCTCTTGTTCCTTAGTTCATCTTGTTGAGCTTGGTATAACAAAGGAGGCTTTTGTCCTGCTGTCCCAGACTGAGTAAGCTTTTGCCACCCACTATGGGTAGTAAAGAAAAAGATGTTGAATTAGCCCCTTAAGGGTTAGTAATTAGTCCTTTCTGCTGTTAGTCTGCTACAGAGGATTGCTAGCTAGGTGACTCAGTGTATAGAGTATTGAGCCTGGAGCGGGAAAGATTCAAATCTGGTCTCAGACATTTATTATCGTGATCTTGGGTGAGTCATTTGACCCTGTTTGGTTTAGTTCCTCATTTGGAAAATAAGTTTGAGAAGGAAATAGCAAACCATTCCAGTATCTTTGTCAAGAAAACCCAAATGAGGTCAGAAAGAGTTGGACATGACTGAAACAACCGAACAATAAGATATTAATCCATTGGATTTTAATGTGCTCTATATCATTGATGCAAATTTAAATACAAATGTATGCTTGAAGAAGCCTATTGACTTAGAAAAAAATTAAAATTATTTTATATTCTTATTTCTTTTGTTAAACATTTCCCAATTGTTTTTAATTTAAAAAATATTTATTTTAAACTTTTTTTTTAAAAATTTGAGTTCTGAATTCTTCCCCTCTCTTACTCCCTATCCTCACTCACTAAGAAGACAAGCAATATGATATTAATACATGTGAAATAATGCAAAACATATTTTCATATTAACCATATTCCTAAAACAAAGCAAGAAAAATAAAGTTAGAAAATTATACTTCAATTTGTACTTAGAGTTTATTAGTACTCTCTAGGAAGGTGAATAGAATTTTTTCATCATGAGTCCTTTGGAATTTTTTTGAATTACTCTGTTAATCAGAGTAGCCAAGTCTTACACAGTTGATCATCATTACAACATTGCTACTATTATGCACAATAACAAATTCTACTTCTCATTTCACTTTGCATCAGTTCATATAGGTGTTTGACACATTTTTCTGAAACCAATCCCCTCTTTATTTTTCCTTTTTTTTTTTTTTTTTCCTGAGGCTGGGGTTAAGTGACTTGCCCAGGGTCACACACTCTTCATTTTTTAATAGTATAATTGTGCTCCATCAAAATTATATAACCACAACTTATTCAGCCATTCTTCAATTGATGAATATCTCTGTGATTTCTGATTCTTTATCAACACAAAAAGAGCTGCTATAAATATTTTTGTACCTATAGATTCTTTTCCTTTTTCTTTGATGTCTTTGGGATGCAGAGCTAGTAGTTGTATCCTAGCTTTGCTGGGCCAAAGGCTATGCATAGTTTTATAGTCTTTTGGGCAGAGTTCCAAATTGTTTTCCAAAATGGTTGGACCAATTCACAATTTCACTAACAATTAATTTGTATACTTATTTCCCTCTTATCCCCTCTAGCATTTGTCACTTTTAATAGTTATGAGGTTGTACCTCAGAGTAGTTTTAATTTTCATTTCTCTTATAATTAGTGATTTAGAGCATTTTATTTTCACACGACTATAAATAGCTTTTATTTCTTTTTCTGAAAACTGCATGGTTATATTCTTTTTTTTTTTTTTTAATAAATTTATTTATTTATTTTTCCTGAGACTGGGGTTAAGTGACTTGCCCAGGGTCACACAGCTAGGCAGTGTTAAGTGTCTGAGATCAGATTTGAACTCGGGTCCTCCTAAATTCAAGGCTGGTGCTCTATCCACTTCACTACCTAGCTGCCCCCTATTCTTTTAATGAAAGAATGACTCTTATTTTTATAAATCTGACTCAATTCTATATTTAGCATATATTTGAGAAATGATTTCTTTATTAGAAAAAACCTGGCTTAATTTTTTTTTTTACAATTTCATTGGTAGCATTTATTTTTTTAGTGTCTGTTTTTTGCTTTTGCTTTATCTGAGATCATGATTGCTACCTATAGCTTTTTTTACTTCAGCTGAAGCATAATAAATTTTGGTCTAGCCCTTTATTTTATCTCTGTGTGTGTCTTTCTATGTCAAGTGTGTTTTTTGTAAATAAAATAATGCTGAATTCTGGTTTCTAATCCCTTCTACTCTCTGCCTCCATTTTATGGGTGAGCTCATCCCATTCATATTCACAATTATGATTACTATGTATTTCTCTCCATTCCATTATCTCCTGTTTCTTGCTTGCTCTTTATTTTTATCTATCACCCCTCAAAACTCTATTTTGATTCTATTTACTGCTTCCCTTGATGTAACCTCTCCTTTATGATCCCATAATTTTTTAAAACTTTTCTTTCTTTTTATCTTCTTACCTTTCTATTTTTCTATTGAATAAGTTGTATTTCTATATACAACTGAGTGTGTATATATTTTTTCTTTTTTGATTACAATCTGATGGGAATGAGATTGCCTGTCACCCTTCCCATTTCACCCTCCATTGTAAAAGAACTTCCTTGTAACCTATTCCTTGGAATATGTTATTCCAAGCTGTTCACTCTTTTAATATGGAAGCTGCTAAAATTTTATGTGATCCTGATTACAACTTCATGTTGTAGTTTGAGTTGTTTCTTTCTAGTTGTTTGAAATGTTTTCTTTTGGGGCAGTCAGATGGCACAATAGATCTAGCACTGGCCCTGAAGACAGTAGGAACCCTATTCAAATCTGGTCTTAGAGACTTAACATTTACTGGCTGTGTGACCCTAGGCAAGTCACTTAACCCCAATTATCTCACCAGAAAGAATGAAATATTTTATTTTTGTCCTATTAGTTCTGGGATTTGGCTATAATATTCCTGGGAATTTTCATTTGGGAATCTCTAATTGGTAATTAGTGGATTCTTTTAATTTTCTGCTTTACTCTCTGGATCTAAGATATCAATAATTTCTTGAAATATGATATCTAGGCTCTTTCTTTGATCATGATTTTCAGGTAGTTAAATAATTTTTAAAATCATCTCTCCTCAATCTATTTTCTAGGTCAATTGTTTTTCTGATGGGATATTTCACATTTTCTTATTTTTTTTCTTCTTTGGACTTTATTATTTCTTGTCATTTCATGGAGTCATTAGCTTCCTTTTGTCCAATTTTTATCTTTAAGGAATTATTTTCTTCAGTGAGATTTTATACCTACCTTTCCATTCAGACAATTCTGTTTTTTAAGGAGCTCTTTTCTCCTTTGTTGTGCCTTTTTTTTTTTTTTTTTTTTACAAAGCTGTTAATTCTCTTTTCATAATTTTATTGCATCACTCATTTCTTTTTTTAATAAAAGCTTTTTATTTTCAAAATACATGCAAATATAGTATTCAACATTCACCCTTGCAAAACCTTGTGTTCCAAATTTTTCTTCCTCCCTCTCCCCACTCTGTTCTATAGACAGCAAGTAATCCAACATATGTTAAAACTTGTGCAATTCTTCTCTATATATTTCTACAATTATCATGCTGTACAAGAAAAATCAGATCAAAAAAGAAAAAATGAGAAAGAAAACACTAAGCCAGCAAACAATAAAAAAAGTGCATTGTGATACCTCAGAGTTGTCTTAATTTTCATTTCTCTGATCAATAATGATTTAAAGCATATTTTTCATATGACTAGAAATGGTTTTAATTTCTTCTTCTAAAAATTGTTTGTTCATATCCTTTGATCATTTATCAATTAGAGAAAGACTTCAATTCTTATAAATTTGTGTTAATTCTCTATATAGTTTTAAAATGAGGCCTTTATCTGAACCCTTGTATGTAAAAATTCCCCCCCCCCAGTTTTCTGCTTCTCTTCTAATCTTGGCTGCATTGGTTTTGTTTGTACCAAACTTTTAAATTTAATATAATCAAAAATATCCATTTTGCATTTTATAATGTTCTCTAGTTCTTCTTTGGCCATAAATTCCTTTCTTCTCCACAGATCTGAAAGGTAGATCATCCCTTGTTCTCCTAATTTGCTTACAGTATCATCCTTTATGTCTAAATTTTGAACCCATTTTTGACCTTATCTTGGCATATGTTGTTAGGTGTGGATCAATGCCTAGTTTCTGCCATAGTCATTTCCAATTTCCCCAGCAATTTTTATCATGAGTTCTTATTCCATTCCCCAGAAGCTGGGGTCTTTGGGTTTGTCAAACACTAGATTTCTTTAGTCATTGACTATTAGCATTTCTTCCTTCTCCATTTTTTCTTCTACCATTCTTATCTTCTTTAACTTTATACTAAGAATTCCTCTTGGATTTGGGTTCAATTGGCATTTTTCTCTGAGGCTTTTTTTTTGGTAACTTTTTTTTCACAATGTTGCCTTCTGAGTTTATGTCTTGATCTTCCCTGACACCATAGTAGCTTTTTATGGTCACATCCTTTTTGTGGTTATTGTTTTTTCATTTTTCTAGTCTATTTCTTAACTTTGAATTTTATGTTAAAGTTGGGCTAGCTTCACCTGGGTTTGGGGCAGCACTGTCCCAGATTTCAGGCTTTTTCATGCTGCTGTTTCCAGTGCTTCCAAGGTGGTGTGATTTGGGGAGATGTGTTGTCATTGCTCTCCATGACTGCACTTTGATCTTTATCTAAGAAAGTTCCCTAGTCCCCTGAAACTGCATACACTGGCATTCCTCTTTGTCTTAAAATTATAACCAAGGCCCCTGCTCTCTTATGACTATCACCAGTGCTCCTCTGTACTGTGGACCTGTGACCTAGGACAGTGTACAGGCAATAGAGTTTCCAATTAGTACCAGTTGTATCTAGGGCTAGCAGAGGTTCCCTGGAATTTCTGATAAGGGGTCTCTGGTCTGAAAGCTTTCAATGCTATTTCTGTTGCTGAGCCACCATGTGTGGGCTTGAGACAGGCCTCTTTGCCTTCCCTGTAGATTTCTCCTACTGACGTCTTAAGTTCTTTTAGGCTGAAAAATTGTTTCACTCTGACCATTTGTTGGCTCACTGCTCCAAAATTCGATTTGAAGCATTATTTTAAAGTTGTTTGGAGAATTGGGAGAGTTTATCTGGGTGGCTGCCCATAATCTACCATCTTGATTTTGCCCCCAATTATATTTTCATCTAATTCTGGCCACAGTTGAGAGAGTTTTTTTTGTTGTTTTTTTTTAATTTTTGGAGGGTTCTTCTAGCCATAGGCAGCAAGTCTCATGGAGACAACTGAAATTGTTTTATCTCTTGCAATATAATTCTAAATCTGAAGAGGTTTGAAATCAAAGAGTACGTGTTGGTTAGGAAGATGTAAAGAAGCCTGCTGAGATAAGAAAGGCTAGGTTATGAAGAGCTGGATTTGAACACAGGTCCTCGTGACTCCAGAGTCAGTGCTCTATTCACTGTACCACCTAACTGCTCTGGTTCACCTTACTTTTTACCATATATTCTCCTTTTCTTTTCCTCTTCAGCTTAAAGCTCTTTATATTAGATTTGCAATACTGCAGACAAATCCATTTTTACCTTATTAAGTACACTCCATCTCTGGCCAATATCTCATCATTCTTATATTTTAAGCCATGATTCATAAATCCAAAATCCATTCTCAGATACCATCTTCCAAACCATCTGCCTTTCTCTTCTGATCAGAGTCTCACCTTCAATAAGCAGCAGTGATGAAAACATTATCTATGCCCCCAAGGCCTTCACTTTTCTTACCCAAGTTTTCATAATCCTTAGCAATACTTCCTGGATTCCTTCCAGAAGTATCTATCACTTGAGCCTATGTGAATCATCAAAAATTGGTGTCAGTAATCAGTTCTGACAAATCTTAGGAGGTTCTCCATCATACCTGGTCATATTCCACACGTGGTCTGATCAGGGCAGTGAAATCTGCAATGGGGACTTTTCTCCTTTCAGACATTACATTTCTATTCCTTTAACTTTAAGATTGCAGTCACTTTTTTGACTGTCACATCAAACTGTTAGATCATATTGAGAGTTCAATTCACTGAACTGTATCACCCTCAGGTCTTTTTCTTTCATTGCTTTTCCCCAGAACACTAGACAGGGCTGCCTCATTTTATATACTCTTCTGCTAAGAGGGATGAGGTATGTCTTGGTGTCAGTCTTCTGGGGTCTATTTGTCATTATATTTTCAGGTTGTTTTCCCTTATTTATTGCTGGTCATTGTGTAACTTGTTCCATTGCTTTTACTTACTCCATCCTCTAGCAGTTCATATAGTGTTTTCTTGAATTCTTTATATTTGTCATTTATTACCATGCAATTTCACAGGGGCATAGTGGAGAGAGCACCAGACCTGAATCAGGAAGGCTCATCTCCCTGTACCCAAATCTGGTCTCAGACACTTACTAGCTATGTGACTCTGGACAAATCATTTAATCCTGTTTGCCTCAGTTTCCTCATCTGGAAAATGAGTTGGAGAAGGAAATAGCAAAACATTGCATTATCTTTGCCAGGAAAAGCCATCAAGTCAGATATATCTAAAATGACTAAACAACAGAAATATAATCTCATTATATTTATACAACATATTTTGTTAAATTATTTTCCAATTAGTAAATATGTATTTTCCCCCACATTTTAGCTACCATATTAGGCACTGAGAATCCTCTTCTCAGCTGCCACTCATACTACTGATTCAGGTCTCCCAAAGCAAGGTTACTATCTTCCTGTGGATTCTAGAGGTACCCTTAATGGGTAAGGGATATCTTTCCATAATGCTACTGGATTAAGCTTCCATTCTGGTATGTTCTTTCATAGTTAATTTCAGTTACAGTGAGCATCTCCCTATTTCAATGTTAGCATTCAGTGATTAGTGTCCCAATATCATTTAACTAATCATAACCAATTTCAAAAAGGATATTTATTGAGAAACAGAAGTTACAAAACATTTATTCCCCAGCATCTAGGAGAGAAAGTATCTGAGGCCAGATTTGAATTCAATTATTCCTGACTCCAGACCAGGAATTCTGTGCACTGCCTCTCCTACCACAAAAATAGATATGCTCCTTAAAAGATTACTGATTACATTTCAGGAACTGAGGTACCCTTCTGATGATTAGATTTCAATATAAAAGTGTGGATTCTTGTTTGAGGAACCACTTCCTCCATGTTCTACTGGAGTGAACAATGAAGGTCTCTTCCCCTTTTTCATTTTGTTACCCCCTCCCCTGCCCTTCTCCCCTCTTTTACTTAACCTACCTGATGATGCCCTTCATTTTATTCCTTAATGAAATATTCTATCCCCTAATACAATCAATGGTGAGAGTAGGACCAAATTTAATATAAGCTTCCACAAAACTGTCCTCCCACATTGCACTTCTGAATTTGGCAAAGTGAATGTACAGAATTTTTGCTGTGCTTGTAGGACCTTGGCATCTTGACTGTGGGGTCAATCCACCTTTGGGTTGGGTCCTGAGAATTACTGGGGCCTAGACTTTGCCCTCGGACTTCTTGAAAGTCTGTTCTCCTGACCTCTGAAATCTCATAAGGTCACAGACAAGTGCATTTTATCTCCCAAGAATGGTTAAAATAGACACAGCCTTTCACTTAAGAAAGGATAGATTAGATAGAATAGAAGCAGAAGCAGCATTAGGGCTATCGGCTCATGAATCACATTGCAGCAGCTTAAGTGGGAGAGATAAAGGGCTCTCCTCATAGGGACTTTGCAGCAGTCCCTGACTCCTCATTTAAAAGAAGCAAGGCAGGAAAAAGAAAATGTCTTGCCCCGTTAATGTATTTTGAATTCATCTTCTGTTGAGCAGTGAATTGACAGGTTCTTCTTCATGAACATTGCAATATCTCTGAATGATCTGGTCTTGATGGAATTGCAATATTGGATCATGGTGTACATTCTCAAGATTGGACTCATTAGCCAATCCCCCCTTTACACATAAAAAATGCTACTATAAACATCTTTGTGTATATGGGACTGTGAACTTTTGAGGTCTTAAGTATGTTGCTCAGAGAGCACAGGTAGGCAATTAAGGTATCTGAACAGGACAAGAAAAGTATGGAAAGTAATATACTAAGAACTCCAGAAGATCAAGGATTAGAAAATCTCTGATACTACAAAACCTTGCTAATGTGATTACTGTGTGTTATAGTGGAAAGAGAAATGGAATGGGAGGCAGAGTATCTTGGCTCTGCTACTTAACACCTGTGGGATCTTGTGCAAGAGCTCTCTGACTTGTTGCCTCATATGCAAAATGAGGGGTTTGGACTGGATGAACTACATAAGCTTTCCCAGCTCTAAATCTTACAACTTTTTTTGAGAGTGACCAGGGGAACACTGGTTCACATTGATGAGTCATTCTCTACACACCTACCCTCCCCCCCATATCAACTTGAGTATTTTTTGGGGAAAGTCTTCATGAGTGCATTTGGGTTTGTTTATTGATTACGGCAAAGATTCTGGAATGGTTTGCCATTTCCTCCTTCAGCTCATTTTACAGATGATGAAACTGAGGTAAATAGGTTTAAGTGATTTGCCCAGGGTCATGAAGCTAGGAAATATCTGAACCCAGATTTGAATTCAAGTTTTCCTGACTCCAGGCCCTGTGCTCTATCCACTGTATGTCCTCCCAAGGAAATAGATATGTTCTCTGACAGCTTATTGATTGGATTTCAGGGACCCAGGCACCCTTCCAATGATTAGTTGACTGGGGTTGAAGAGGATGGACTCTTGTCAGAGGAACCACTCTCTCTGTGGTCTATTAGAATAAGCAATGACAGCTTCAACCCCTTTTCTGTTTTGTTTCTCCATTATTTCTCTTCCTCGACTTTCCAGATGACTAACAACACTGCTTGTCTTGTTATTTTTCACCTACCATACTCCATCCCCTAATACAAAGTCTTTGCACTATTTCTTTCCCATGCCAAGAGTGCTCTCTTTCCTTACTTCCACCTTCTGGTTTCCCTGATTTCTTTGAACTCAGCTAAAACCTTCTCTTCTATAAGAAGTCTCTGCCTAGCTCCTGTCCCACCTTTCCAATCTTTTACCACATATTCTGGTAGTGTCTTCTCTCTTAGAAGACCTTTAAGTTTTATCATAGATCTTCTATGTATGATTTTTTGTATGTTGTCTCCCCATTAGATTATAAGCTCCTTGAGGGGAGGGACAATATTCTTGTCATTTTTTATATCTTCAGTACGTAATACGATGCCTGGCATCTGTTGTTCAGTCATTTCAGTCATGTCTGACTCTCCATGACCCCATTTGGGTTTTTCTTGGCAAAGACACTGGAGTGGTTTGCCATTTCCTTCTCCAGCCCATTTTATTAGATGAGGAAACTTTACAGGATAAAATGACTTCCCTAGGGTCATGTGACCCTATATGTATCTGAGGCAACATTTGAATTCAGCTATTCCTACAATCCAGAACTCCATCTACTGCACTACCATCTGCCTAGATTAGAATTAGTGATGAAATATTAGGTCCTTCTATCCTTGGATCTGTCTTCTTACTGGGAAATTTAAACACAGGTGCTGAGCACTGCTTGGTTAGTTACCATTTTTGGCATGTAAAGCTTAATGTTACCAGGAGCACCTGTTGCCTTTGGGGAAGAGAAAATTCTTGATAGATAAGGCATGTGAACTGTAGTTGCAAGGTGAACACTGTACAAAGCCTGACAATAATAAGAAATAACATTCACATAGAATTTTCTCCATAACAACACTGTGAAATAAGTAGTTCAAATATGGCCTTCATTTTTACAGAAGAAAGAATGGAGAATCTGACTTGCATGTTATCCTACCAAGCTCATAGTATCTATGGCACCATTTGAACCTATGGTTCCTGATGTGGTTCCCTTAACCATTTCTCACAATTCTCTTCATTACTTCTGATCTTGTGTGTATGTGTGTGCTATATACAGTGAAATAAAATCACAATTTTATTCTAAAATAATAACTTGCCTGTATTCTCTAGCATAGTAGGAATTTAACAAATGTTTCCTGAATTAAAGTGTATAGGAAACTTGAGGAGTCTTTAGACTAGTAAACTACTATGAAATTAGGATTATCTTTGCCATGATTTCCAGATGGATAACATAACCTAGTGTCACAAACTATGAACAAGGAATGCAGGCAACCAAGCTCTAGTTTCAGTTTTACTTGCTATGACTTTATGTCAGTCACTTTTAACAGAATGTCACAATTGGAAAGGGCATTGAAGATCATCTGGTTTATTCTACTCATCTTACGGGGCAAAAAAATAAGACCCTACTGACTGGCCCAAGGTTACATAGTCAGTGACAAAGTAAAAATTAGAACTAAGGTCTTTGGACTCCGGATCCAATATGCTTCTTTTTTTGTATTTTACCAATTTAAAAGGCACTTAGATTAGTACTCAGAGGTTTGGGGATTAAGTCCTGGTTTTTGCCATTAAGTAACTAGATTTTTTTTTTTTTTCAACTTTGGAGGAATCATTTTATGTCTCTGAAGTTTGGGAATCTTATCTATAAAATGGGGATGAAGATCATAACATTTTAGGAAATTAACAGGTCCCTTATGAGAATAAAATGGAACAATAATAAAAAAATTTGCTAGTAAGAACTTTTAATGTCTTCTGACATTTAAAAAAATAAGTTTTTTTTTAAATTAGGAAGCACATTTATATGGATACACAATTAATCAATTCTAAACATCTTGTAAAAAATCAATAATATAAAGGTGTATGGCATGCTTCACACTGAGAATGGAGGGAGGGAAAGATATCTCAATAAATCAGATACCCCCTTGGGATACTTCCCCAATGGGCACTCACAAGTTTATAGGCTGAGTTGTTGTGGGTGATGGTATTCTCGTATTAAGAATTTACTTCCCCTTAATTGTCAGCCAAAAAATATAATTAGTTGGGTGTGTGTTTTTTTTTTTTTTTTAACAATATCCCCTCCCCACCAATTAACAAGCATTTATTTTCCTTCATACTCTCTCATCATATCTCCCTTTCTTTGGAAAAAAAAATGAAAAAGAAAACCCATATAACCAGTTTTTAGTAAAGCAAAATATACCCTTTTCTCCCACATTGGCCATGTCAAAAAATTGAAGACCAATTCTGCATGTTCAGTCCATGACCTCTCTGTTGGAGAGTCACGACATTTCTTTATTGCTTTACTCTGCATCAATTTACTAAAGTCTTCCTAGGTTTCTCTGAAACCTTAATTTCTTCTAGTACAATAATATTCCATTGTATTCATAACAATAATTTGTTCAACTGTTTTCTTTTTAATGGTTACCTCCTTCATTTCCAGTTCTTTGCCTCTACAAAAAGAGTTGCTATATATATATATATATATAACTTATGAATCACTTTTCTTCTTTCTTTAGAGCATAAGCCTTATAGTACTTTCTCTGGATCAAAGTGCATGTACGTTTCAGTAAATTTTGGGGCATAGTTCCAAATTGCTTTCCAAAATGGCCGGACCAATTCACAGCTCTACTACCAGTACATTACTGTGCTTATTTTCCCACAACCCCTCCAACATTTATTATTTTCTCTTCTTTCTTTGTTCTTTTTCTTCTCTTTTTCATTTACTCTGCCAATCTGATGGCTGTGAGGTGAAATCTCAGGATTGCACAACTAGCTCTTAGTAAAGCCATTGCTTAAGATTATATAGTAAGAACAGTAGCTACAAAAACATTCCTCTCATAAACCAGGGGCACATTGTCTTAATAAGGAATAGCACACCTATGGGAAATGTGGGTACAATTTAAAGCACAATGATAATGGAGACTCCAGGTGTCCAAAGCAACTCACAACTTTTGATCCTGCCTCACATTTCTTTCTCTCTTCCTGCAGTCCTCTCTGTAGCCCAATTCTTTTTTTTTTTTTTTTTTTTTTTTTTTTGGTGGGGGGGGGCAGGGAAGAGTGTCAAAGGGGAAGGTATTTAGGGTTAAGTGACTTGCCCAGTTACATAGCTAGTAAGTTTCTGAGGTCAAATTTGAACTCAAGTCCTCCTGACTCCAGTGCCTGACTCTATCCACTGCACCATTTAGTTGCTTTAAAGCCCAGTTCTTGGTTGCTGCAGTTAGTTCTCTCTTGAACTCAACTCTAGTTATTTGTTTAATATGAGGCTCTCTTTTCTACTGCCTGTAGCTTCACTTCTGGAAGCCCCTTCTGGCTTTGAACAGATGAATGCCTCTTTAGATCTATGCCCATTTGGAGTCTCTGCTTCTTCAACTAAGTTATTCATTTTCTCAAACTGACTCTTCAGTTATTAGATGGGATATCTCCCAACAGATCAGTAGCTCTACTGTTAGATACTATGGTTGACTGGGACAGAAGAGAAAAATCCCTTCTTCCACTCATTGTAAAGGTCTCCACATGCTACACTGAGACTAGGCTGGTTCAAAGTGACTAACTTCATATTTGGGGCTTAGCTATTTAAAGTCCTCTCAGGAATTGACCCATTTTTTGCTTATCAATTACCCTGTTCTGACCCAGAGAGTAAATTATAGTTGGAAAAGGGATAATGAGTTAACACCTTAACACATTACATATCATCTGTGAATTTGTTCAGTGACTGCAATAATTGAAACAAATTACCCTTTTATACAAGCATCTTCCCTTTCTTAACCTTGTTATATAACACCTTGGTGTAGCCTCATCTCAGCTCCAACAATTCTTTTCAGAATCAGTAGTCAGTTTAAGTATAATGAGATGATAAGAATCCTCTGCTTGGCATCTCAGTTTCAAATTTTTTCCACTGAGTACTGTTAATTATGAGCCCTAAAATGACACTTTCCATTTCTCATCTAAGTAACTTAAAGTAAGTTTTTTGTGTGTGTGTGTGCCAATACAATGAAAATGAAAATATTGGCTAAATTAATTTACATATTTCTTATGAGAACAATCAAACTACTAAAGGGATACTTTATAGAGCTAAACAGAATAATGATCAAATTCATTTGGAAGAAGAAAAATCTGTATTTTCCAGGGAAAAGTAAAAAAAGTAGGAATAAAGGGAGAATAGTACTTCTAGACCTCAATCAATCAATCAACAAGCATTTACTAAGCCTTTTATATGCCAGGCAGCTACTTGGTACTGGTTAAAAAGTAGATCAGGAAATATCAGCAACAATTGAACTGAATAAAAGAAATTATTTTTAAAATCTTCAAGATTGCTTAATTTCATTTTTCTCAGTTTCTTTTTTTCCCAGGAGAATCCAGGCAAGCATGGAAGTTGGGGGTGGGGGGGAGGGAAAAGTCCACATTGATTATTATTTGAAAAGTACTCTACTATGTTGAAATTTGTGATTATTTCACAGAAGCTAGACTCATTTACCTTTGTACTGTCTATAAACATGATTGGGAAGGGGTGAATGTTTAAAGCTACTGATTACAAATGATTGTTATATTGTTATTAGAGCAAATCCCCTATTGCCCTATGAGACATACTGTTTTAGTCCTAGATACTGTTTGAACTTGGGAATAATAAAAAGCATTTCTTTAAAAAATATCACTTGGCTAAACTTTTGACTAATTAGCCCATGAAACTGAGTGATTGGTTTTGCAGTTTTATTCTAGAATGAAGAGGGAGTTTACCATAGTAGATAGTAATTCAACCTTAGAACCAGCAAGCTCGAAGTTCAGATCCTACTTGGGACTCCTATAGACTGATCCTAGGTAAGTCACTTAGCACTGCAGCCATCTAGGCAATTCCTTGAGATGAGAAGGTGCATTGATAGGGGAAGTTTCTTCATCTGGTAGTTCCTTATACCAAGTGAAATCATAGGCATAGTACCTATCTTTCTTTTTATTTAATGAGAACAGTGCCTTATTTTCATTGTAAGAAGGGCAGTCTTCAATAGACAATGCTTATTTCTTCTCTAAGAAAAGAACCGACTGCTACTTGCTTCTTATGTGACTTTGACCACTAAAATCCATTCTAGTTTTAAATCTCTAATCCTAGGATTCCATGGTAAGCAGATCACCAGGAACTCATAGAGTCATCAAATGCCAAAGCTAAAAGGATCATAAGATGTAGAATTAGAAGGAATTTTAGGTATTTAACCTCTTTATAGACAATCAAAATGAATCATAAAAAGAGGAAGTGACTTGTTCAAGATCATACAATAAGTATCAGAGCTGGGGTCAGGATCCAGATTTACTGATTCCTAGACTCCTCTTCTATCACAAAAACTAAATAATAGAAAATACTAATAGCTTGTGTTTATTGGATCTAGCACTTTGTAGCTTTAAAAACATCTTATAATAGCTCATTAGCTACTGCACTGTTATTTATATTTAATAGTTGAAGAAACTGAGGCTCAAAAGGATGAGTTTTGCCCATTCCTACCTAGATAATAAGAATAATCAGCAGAGTTGAACTCATGTCTTCTGACTTCAATTTCATCATTCATTCCTCTCACTGGTGATAGGGGTCGTAGGAGGAACTTGAGGGATTATAAACCCTAAATGTTGGATTCTTACTCTCATTTCTGACCAATGTCTCAGACTTTGCTCTTTCTAGGATAATATTATTATTGTTATTGTCAAAGGCCTGAGATGGAAAGAGGTATTGAAATGACAAGATACATTTAAATTAGATTAGAAATGAGGCAAAACTTCTTCCCCATTGGCCCCGAGGGTGGGAGAGAAATATAAGAGATTGTTCTATTCCTTTTTGTGTTGTTTCTTCCATCCCATGTCCAAATGAACTGTTCCTTAAAAGCTCAGTTATGGCATAGAGCCAAAGAATGAAATCACTATCTTTAGTTCTGGGAAACTGCAGCCTAAAAATCCTGAGACCAAAACAGGGAAGTACAGCTCAGGCCCCTGAATTCAAGATACAAATGGACCCCAACTTGGAGAATTTCCCTATTTTTTCATCTTTGAATGAGGAGGGGGGCAACCTCTTAATAAAAAGCTCCTTCAAGGTAGTTAGGATTTCCTACATAAATGAAAGTTTTTTGTTTTTTTTTTTAATCTGACTGCCTCTGAACTTTATTCTTCAGTATTCTTTTTCCCTGAAATGTTTTTCCTTTTCTTTTCTATCCTAACAGAATCTTACCCATTCTTCAGTGTTAAGACTAATCTCTATCACATGGAATAGATACAGAATGATCCTTAGAGATTATTTCCTACACAACATCTTGTGCATCTTTCTCCTCCTTATACCACAATCATTCTCATTTGGGCCTTTATTGCTCCTCCCCTGGATAGTTACCACTGTTATCTAATTAATTTTCCTGCATCTAACTTCTTTACTCTGCAAGCCATCCTTTCACACAGTTGTAGAATTGAGGGTTTTTTTTTTTTTTTTTTTTTTTTAAAGTTTGACTATAACACTCCCCTGCTCAAGGAGCTTCCTTGGCTCCCTACTGCCTTTTTAGATAAAATAGCAATCCTTCTGATCTAGATCCAACCTACCTTTCTAGGGTGATGATACATGATTCTCTCAAATACATATTATTTCCAACCAAATTGGCCTATTAGATGTTACCCAGCCTCTCCTGGCATTTTATCCCCCATCTCAAGGTAACTTTCACTTTCCCTACTTAGAATTCCTTTCCTCCTCAACTCTGCCTCTGGAAGTCCCTAGTATCCTTCAAGATTCAGATGTCTTTCAAGAATTCTTTCCTGATTCCTTTAGGTCTGAGTATCCTCTACCACCTCCAACATTGGGAAAACACTTTATACTTACATATGTATAAATACATAATTAGTAATATATTAATATTATTAAATATGCATTAATGACATAAAATTAATACATTACATGTTATATATATGCAAGATATAGATGACATATTTATTTATCTATAAATCTGTTATCTATAAATGTGTTATATTTCCTCAAGGAAAATATAAGCTCCTTGAGGGCAGGGACTGTGTTAATTTTGTCTTCATATCCTCAGTGCCTGGTACAGAGTAGGCATTTAATAAATGACTGTTGATTAGTTGAATTATTTCTCTAGAACTCATCCCCTTTTACCCCCAATTTACCCTTTCTCCTAACTTCACTTTTTTGGGAGGAAATCACTGAATGGGAGGTGAAGGGGCAGGAGTCAGAAAAGGAGCCACATCTTTAGATCACCTATAGTTATCTTCTACACTACTTTTTCTCACCTCCCTAAATACAATCATTTGCCAATTCCTATTAATTTTACCTACACAATATCCTTCCCATCAGTGCCCTTCTCTCTGTTGACCATACTAATTCCAGCTCTTATCACCTCTTTTCTGCACTGTTACTAAGGGCTCCTATTTATTTTAATTCTGTATTTTCAATATTCCTAAATATTGTTTCTGATCACATCACTGCCCTGCTCTGGAAGCTTTAGTGCCTTCTAACTGGTTGAAGGATAAAACATAGAATTCTTTGTTCAGATTTTTTAAGCTTTTATATCTAGTTAACAGCCTATTGTTACAGACCTATTTCATATTATTCCTTATCCCTCTACCTTTTAAATTAATTATCTTGCTTGCTGTTCTCCATACATGCCATTGTCCCCTCTGGATCTTTCCACAGTTTGTCTCCCATACCTGTAATTCTCTCTTCTTCCACCTCTTGGGAACTCTGGCTCCCTATGCTTCACTTGATGTGCCTCCTTCCACATGAGGCCTTTTCTGATTCCTGCTCCTTCTCCTTACAGTAGTTCAATGATATCCTCCTGCAAAAGCAAACAAAATTCTGTATTGTACTTGCTAGGTCCCTTTATCAGAATATAACCTCCTTGAGGTTAGGGACTGTTTTTTTTTGTTTTAGTCTCTGAACTCCCAGGGCCTAGTAAAATGTCTTCTATGTAGTAGTGTTTAATAAATGCTTATTGAAGTGAATCTAGTGTTTCCAATACCAGAGCTAGAAAGAATTTTATACAGCTTAAAAAAAAAAATCCTTAAGAGCCTAGTTAAATCTCCTCATTATGCAGAGGGATAAATAGAGGTCCAGACTCAGGGGACAACTTGCCCAAAGTCACACCATGTTTTAATGGCAGAACCAGGATTGGAATCCAGTCATTATTCATTGCTCATTCTGCCACATCAAGCCATGAGACTTGCAGGTGTATGCTGCCTCCCTGACTCCAGATGGATGAAATCTCCTTTCTCTTCTCAATTACTATAGCATTTTTGTTGTAAGTCTCCAAAGCTTATCATATATTGCCTTGTATTGAAGTGATTCATGTTTTATCGTCCTTAACTGGACTGCAAGCTTTGCGGGTTGGGACTCGACCCCGTTCACCCTCCATCCCTCTCAGTGCCTAGCACAAAGCTGGGCACACAGGAGACACTCATTGCATATCTATGGAATGAATGAATGAAAGAAAAGATAATATTTCTCTTGGATCGCAACATAGGCGGCTGCCTGGGTGACTGTCACCTAGAGTCTCGGGGAGCGGGAGGCCTGACTGCACTGCTGGACAGGAAGAAGGGGGATTCTAGAAGACGAAGCTATGAATTGCTTGCTAAGGAGCTCTCAGGGCCGCCAGAGAGGTGCGTGTTGGAAGCTAGGGGACCCTTGAGCCAGGACCCAGGTTCCCGACCTCCGGGCTCCGCCTCAGAGAGCCGAGCTGCCGCTGCCGCGGCTGCAGCAGCCCGCGGGGCCGGAGCTCCGCCCCCTCCGTCCTTCCCCGCCCCTCCTCTGCCTCCCTCCCCGCCCCCGGCCGGCTTGCTCGGCGCCGACTCCCCCACGCTGCCGCGGCTGGGGCTGCTTTGCTGGAAGATGGCGGGGACTGACTGCGGCGCGCTGCTGGATGAAGAGCTCTCCTCCTTCTTCTTCAACTATCTCTCTGACAGTCAGGTAAGGCCGAGGGGCCTCTGGGGGCGGGGGCCTCCGGGGCTAGGAGGCTGGCGCCGCAGCTCCCTGGGGCCGGGGAGGAAGGGAGGGAGAAAGGGAGGAGGGGGCGCTGTGTCTGCGGCAGTGCCAGCCAGCAGCCCGAGACACCGGCGTGCCGGCGTGCGCCCCGGGGAGAGCTGTCACTGGGGGCCACAGAAGACCTGCATCTCCCGATGTTCCCAATTCCCTCCAGCGGAGCGTTCCAGGCCCCGGGAAAGCGGGCTGCTGGAGGGAAGCGGGGAGGTCGCATCTGCTGCAGTCGCGGCCAGAAAGCCGGGCGTCAGGAACCTTGTGCACTGCCTTCCCTGGAACCCAGTGCCAGGGACCCGGGGTGGAGGCGGGGGAGGGGGGCGGTGCACCTTGCGCCCCTTTGCAGTCCCGGAGTAGAGCTGTCTGTCTAGGAAGGAGGCTGGGAGCACAGGATCTCCTGAAGCTACCCTGGCAGGCAGCAAGCAGGCAGCCAGAGGACCGTTTCCAGCTCCACTTTCACGCGCTTGCCTGTCCTCAGACCGGCTTTAGCGGAAGCCAGACCGGCTTTGGACTGTCAGGGCTGCGCCTGCTGCCTTAGGGTATTAGGGGTGGGCGTTTCACCTTGCGGGCCCCCTCCTGCACCTTTCTGCGGCTCAGAGTTCCCTTAAAGTTATAAGCTCTTTGCTCCGGGCTTTGGCGCCCATTCCGCTCAGCTTTCTGCGGGACACGTGGGTGTGCGAATGAGGGAAGTCGCACAGCTCTGGGATTTCCTTTTAAACCCGTGTCCGGGTCTGGCTGCGCAGGGTGCCTTACTAACCTATGGGGTTAGTGTGCCTGCCTTGGGAGACGCAGTGGACAAGAGTGGTGGTGGGGGAGGGGGCGCCGCGGCTCCTGCGGCGTGCGGCTCACGTGCTGCGTGACAGCCGGGCACCTGGCGCCGGGGGCAGCGTCCCCCAAAGTCTTGGGGTGAGCCTGCTAAAGGAGTTAGATATTAGAAACGTGCCCGTATTTGCTGCAACCCCCGCGTGACACGAAAGATGTGCCGGAAGCAGTGCATCCATTTGCAGTCTCTGAGTCCCCACGGACCCTTTTGCTATCTACCTCATGCCCTGGCTGCCAACGGGAAGTTGAGGTAGATTAGGAAGCTTTTCCTCTGTAGCAGATGATAGGCAGCTTTGATTGCGGATGCCGTCGAAGCTGGTCCAATTCGTTGGCTTTAACTCCTTCGACTGCAGCAGCATGAGGCAGGAATTTAGAATAGGCCTCCAGGGTTAAATAAGGCAGTTCTGCAGTGGTCTACATTAGTTGGATCTTCTCCCATTCCTCCTCCCTCCCTCTTCCCCCCTCCCCCCCAGCGGCCTGCTGGGCGGGTGGGCTAAATCCGACGATTTTCGCGTCCGTCAGCTTTAAGTCACTTCTCTCCCTACTGTGTAAAGTACGCTTTTGCATAATACTCCGGACTGGGTGGTGGGGAGGAGAGGAGGGGAAGGAAGGGAAAGGTAAACTTTATTAGGAGCTGACAGTCTTTTGGGAGCTGATCTGATGGGGCTGAAGTCCGGTGGGTGTGTGGAGAGGAAGTATTGGAGAAATGCTGGCCGGCCAGTTTTATGTAACGAGATATGTAAAGATTAAAAAAAGGGGGGGGTTCCCCTAAGGCTTCGCGAAGTTATCAATTCTAGCCTTCCGGCTTGTAACGGCTTTGCTGACAATGTACTGCTGTGGGGCCTCTCCCAGAAATGCTGTAGAGCACAGTGGGGAGAAGAGCCTTAGCGTAGGAAAAAGCTACTGCTGAAGTCACTCTAGTGTAAACCTCAGAAAGCCTGGACTTGAGGCCTTTAGGGCTGCTGCAGACCCGGGAGGGATGCTCTGCTTGGCTATCTCGGATTCGCTCTGTTCTCTGGGCTCTGCAGTCCGCTTTGCGGGTTGTGGCTGGCCTTGCATGCGCAGGCATTTCCTCTCCCTTCCGCACCCTCATCCTAGAAGGGTTAAAATCTGATGCAAGGAGATCCAGCGGCATGTGACCTGTGCTTTCGTTTGAGACGCGGTGGTCGGTGGTGGTGCGTGAGTGTGCCTGGGCATGTGTGCAGGTGTATGACGCGCGCCTATGTGCTCGTCTGCCGACCTGTCTGTGTGGGTATGTATGTCACTGTGTGTGCGCGCGCTCGTGAGGGTTGCGCAAGCTGTGCAGGCTTCTGCTGTGTGCTACCTTTACCTCTGACGAAACTGCAGCGGAGGCTCGGTTCTGCTGCCGTCGCCGCCGTTGCTGTCACATGCTTTGCTGTTGTAGCTGTAGTCTGGAGGCGGGTTCCAAGGACCGCCCTGGACTACACTGTAAGAGATTACCGTGTCCCCTGCCTTACTGGGGAGTCACGGAGCTTTCCATGAAGCATTATTAGTACAGTTTACAGACCCAGTTCGCCAAGTAAGGAGGTAAAAGTCACAGGACATTACATGGAGAACCCGGAATGTCAGAGCTTGAAAGGAGGCTTAGATGCCATATAATCCAATCTTCTGTTACAGGGATGGAAAGTGCCTAGCATAGATGCACATAGTAGGCTCATAATAAATATTTGTGGAATTGACTTGACTTGAAAGGGGTAGTAATTTACACTAGATTAACTAGTGAATTTAGTGGTAGAATTGGGATTGGCACTGGCTTTACTGATTCTCCTGTCAGTGCCAAAAGGTGAGGGAGACTGTCGTCATAGAGATCTCGAGGGGCTTTGTAATTTTATTATTTACGTAGATCTTCCTTTTTTATTTAGCAATACTACGGAAGATTCTTAGCCGGGGAATCCCCTGGGGAAAAATGTAAATAGATAAAAGTAGCAGAAAAGGATTAGTGAAAGTTAACCTGCATATTTTTTCATCTTTCTCACTCCACTTGGTAAAACAGAAGGTGTGTAGTGATCTCTACTGGTACAAGCCGGGAAATTATATCGTAAATATCTCAGACTTGCTGTAAATGAAAAATGGTTGGTTCATAGACTGAGCTACGTTCTCGGAGACCTGAGAACATAGAATGTCAGGTATAAAAATGGACTTTAGAACTTAAAACATGGGGATTTACGGCTGGAAGAGACTGTAGAACGTTAGAACACAGAATGTTACAAATGGAAAGGACTTTGAAACACAGCACACAGAATGTCAGAGTTGGAAGGGACCTTAGAACTTGTAACACAGTGTGATTGCTGGAAGGGACTTAAAATTACCATCTAATCCAATTCCCTCCTTTTGTGAATGAGAAAACTGAGGTTCAGAGAATTCATCGGTTTTTTGCCCCAAATCATCTAATGACATGGCAGGGGAAGCGCTGGTATTCAGGCCTCCTGATTTCTACTTTGGCGCATTTTCTACTACAGTCCATTTCATCTGTTGTCCAGTCTCTTTCTTTAAGCATGATCTACAATTATATTGATTCTTTTTCTTCTTTTCTTGCCAAACAGGGTTTTCAGCGACAGACTCATGACTGATGATATTCCTTCTCTTTAAAAGGGTTTTCTGTTTTATATAGTTTTAAGCAGTGATAAGGTCAGTGGCTATATACTCTATAGATAGTGCTTCCCAATGGTCCCTGGCTTGGTAAGAATTAGTTTTGGTTTCTCTTTAATTATTTTTTTTTTTAAACGTTCACCAGAAGAATAAGGACATTATTGCTATTGTTTGTAGATTGAAGAAGATCAAAGATCCTTCTAATTGCAATTTTTTATGTTTAGTTAATTGGCATCTTTAATTCATTATTTAGAGTACTTGAATGTCACTTAATGGATGTAAAAAAGAGAAAAGAAAGAAAGGTCTTAAGGAGAGTAGCTGAATCTGCACTGAAATCCAGGTCTTGTCTCTATGGGATTTGTTTCCCTATATCAGGCACTGGAGATAATTGACATCATCTTGCATCTCTGATCCTTCTAAATTTCCTCTCACTGGTCATTCCCTCTTCATCTTCATTCCTTCCCTCCATCTCCCATCTATGTGACTCACACCTTCCCTGGGGGATGTAGATGAGAAGGTAATTCAGTCTCTGGGTTTAAAAGGCTTTTCTTGTGGCTAAGCCTGGGTTACTGCAGCCTGTCTCTCTTGTTCAGGAGACTCCTAAGTGCTTCAGGGACCCAGCTTGAAGCACAGACATTGGGCTGTCAAAAAGTTTTAAAATTT
The DNA here is from genome assembly GCF_048593235.1 of Sminthopsis crassicaudata. Classification (NCBI taxonomy): domain Eukaryota; kingdom Metazoa; phylum Chordata; class Mammalia; order Dasyuromorphia; family Dasyuridae; genus Sminthopsis; species Sminthopsis crassicaudata. Next base: position 397,671,057 of record NC_133618.1, read on the forward strand.
CCCTGGAAATGGTTGGTATCTGTTATGAATTCATGGTCTCCACAAATATTTTGAGCTTATTTTCATTTGCTTACACTGTTTCCCTGGCCCACTCTTTTTAAAAGCCTAACCATTCTTTTTTTTTTTTTTTTTTTTTTTTTTTTTAATTTTTTCCCATCATTCACTTAAAGTTCATTCATGAATATGAACATCTTGTACAAAGGGAAAAAAAGGAATTATTTCTGAAATTCATGAACTTGTTTTTAAAAGGGCATATTAAACAATTTAACATGAAGTTTACATATTTTTCAATGCCCCTCTGAAACCCCACCTTCTTCAGGAAGCCCTGATTGACTACCCCAACCCTATTTCACTTTTGGTTGGTATCATAACAGTCTAGTACATGATGATAACATGAAAATAGCATTAGATTTTAAAAGAACTAGACCAGTTTTGCTACCGTACTAGTTGGACAAATTAGTTTCTCTAGGCCTTAGTTTCTTCCTATGTAAAGGATGAGGGGGAGATAGATATGTTTGTGTCAATGGATAATCTGAGTTTCTTTTTAGCTTTAAATCCTATGAACCTATAATCCTAGACTATTTCATTATAAGATACAAGGCTGGCTTCAGAGTAGGCATTCAATAGACTTTGATAGTTTGATTTATATACTTGAGGCAGAATTGGCTACTGAGTGATGAGCAATACAATGCTCTACTTGTAGCCTATGAGTCGAGAACCCAGGTAGGCTAGTAATAACATGGTAGCCATTGGACTTTAGTTTTCCTAATGGAGATTGGGGACTGGACTTAGAAGATCCCTTCCAAATCCCTGAATCCTTTGGATCAGAATCTCTTCCCAGGCCATAACTAGGTTTTTATGGACAAAAGTATTATTTAGCATTGCCTTACCTCTTTTCTTCTTCCTTGCTTTGCCAGTTCAGTTCAATAATCATTTATGTATTAGTTCTTATTCTAAGGTAAAGAAGACTGAGCTCAGGTGCTATGATACAAAGAAAAATTAAAGTCTCTGCTTTATAAAAATATATATTGGATAGTGGGGTGGGGAGATAAAATACACACATATAAATATATAAAAGGTAATTTCAGGAGGGAATGAGCTCTCCTGGTGGGGGAGAGGGGAATAACAATTGTGGCCCTAGTCCAAGGAGATTTCATTTAAAAGCTACCACTTACTTATACTTTTAAGACAATAAGAGATTCTAAGATGGAGATAGAGGTAAAACATTCCAGATATGGGATGAAATGCTGTGTATAAGAAACAGTTACTAGCCACTTAAATATTTACTGACTCCTAGCACCAGCAGACTGTTCTTTGATCTTTCTTGGTCTATTTTCCTTCACTTGCATCATTATCTCCATCATCATTCCTCACCACCAAATATTTACTAAACATCTATTATGAAAATGGATATTTGTGATTGAGCTTTGAGGGTTGGTTAGCTTTTTGCTTTATTTTCTCCCAACGTACCTTAACTCAGCCAGCTAAGATACTAGTTTTTTATATCCATGAAGAACTCTTTCAGCATCAGCTACAAATGAAAGGATGGAGGTTCCTTCTCTTTTTTATTCTTATTGTTCTCTGAAGGGAGAGGAAAATACAGGGATAGAAAGGGACAGAAGGATAGCTGAGGGAAGAAGCATCATTGTCAACAAATGCCTAGTGAATCTTGTGAACAAGGTTAGACATGTAGTATATGGAATATTAGAGCTAGAAAGAGCCTTAAGAATATAGAAGGTCTTAACAGAGACTAGAGAGCCTAAAGTCAGAGTGGGAAGGGAATTTGGAAAATGAAAAATAAAATGATAGCGCTAGAAAAGAATGTTAGATTTCCTATTCAACTCCCTCATTTTAGAGATAGAGAAGTTGAGGTCAGGAGAAGGGAAATGACTTGAACAGAGTCATATAGCTAGTATATAGCAGAGCTAGAGAGCTCCCAAGTAGTTGCTTGTTTCACTGTCCCATCCTTCTACCTAGGAAATCAGCATTTGGGTGTTCAGCTCGGTTTAGATCTATGTTCCATGGCAACCCAGCTATTGTGTTTATTTCTTGTGACTTCTTGGCAGAATACAATAATTTAGCACAGAGAGTGAGTGAGCTTTAGAAACACTACCCTGTGGAGACTGCCAGCAATCTGGTCCCGGAGCTGGCTCCTCAAGGTTGCTATGGCAAACAGCCCTGGCAACGTAAGGTGGCTCACCTTCTTGATTGCTGGTTGCAGGTTGCTCACAAGGAATTATGGTACCTGATCCACTGGGGTAACTTTGGCTTGGCTCAAAATTGCTTACAGAGAAAAGAGCATAAAATGAGAAAGATTTAGTTGGCCTCTAGTATCAGCAGACTGTTCTATGATCTTTCTTGGTCTACTTTCCTTCACTTGCATCATCATCTCCATCAACACTCCCCACCACCAAATATTTACTGAGCTCTATTATGAAAGTGGGAGCTATGTTAGGTATTGGGAGGGAATGTTGGGAGGAGGGAAGGGAACACACAAAGAGTTCTAAGAGCCTCCTTAGTAAGGGAAACAATGAATACTATAAAGAAGAGGTGAATAATACAAGATAGTGTAGTGCTATGTATGGGGCAAGTGAAGATACAGCGTGGAGCTAATGGTACTGAAAGCAGACGTGGCGAGGGAGACCATTAAAAGAGCTGAGAAATATTGAGTAGCAGAGGAGGTGAAGGGAAGAATTTAGATAAGCAAGGGATGATATTTCAGGCTCAGGAAATGTTATAGGATGTGACCTTTGATGAATACAAGACCAGTGTGGTTTCAGGTGGGAGTTGTATTCTCTATAGGGGAGTGATCTGAGACAATGTTGGAGCCAGATTGTAGAAAGAATAGATTACCTGAGAAAGGAAGTAGTTTTTCCTATAGTGAAATAGTGAGCCACTAATGATTTTAAGTAGGAGGAAGATGACAGTATCAGAGGCTTGTTCATTAGGAAGATTGGTTTAGAGAAGAAATGGATAGTGGGAGGAATCCTAATTCATATATATATATATATATATATATATATATATATATATATATATATATATATATATATATATATTTATGAAAACTGTGCCCCAAAGAGGGTAATTAAAGTGCTTGCCCAGGATCCCAAATTTAGTGTCTGAGGCAAGATTTGAACTCTGAATTCCTGAATCCAAGTTCCACATTATATCTTCCTTTCTGATGCTCCTTGGGACTTTTTGATCATGTACTCTATCATCATCATCTTAGTAGAGCACTTCAGTCCTGGGACTCATATCTTATTTGTATTCTGTGTCCTAGAGCTCCTACCTTTGATTGGAAAGTAGAGGGCTACTCCCAGAACTTGTATTTAAGGAAGGCACCCAGACCAGCCATTTCTTCAATTTCTACCTGGTGGCACTTAGTGAATTCTATTCATCATGACCTTATTTGGAGCATTTTCTTCCCATCCCCATTCCCCCCAAAGCAGTGCTTAAGGAATGTTTATTGGCTGGTGCAGTAAAGCTGACCTTACTAGCTATGTGTGATTAATCTCTATCTACCTCAGTTTCATCAACTGTATCTACCTCTGGGTTTGTTGTGGGGATCAACTGATAATACTTAGTATTTAGCCTTAGTAGACTAAGTATTATCATTTGATTCCCACAACAAACTCAGCGGTAGATACCATTATGTCCACTTTACAGTGGATGAAACTGTAGGAGTAATATGGGATAGAGATGATAAGTCCTGAAGTAGAGTATTAGGAATGATGAATAAGTAAGAAAAGTACATGTTTTAAAGAATCTCTTTAAAGAGTTAAGAGTTATTTATCTTTTAAAGGTTATTTGAGTATAACCTGATTATATGGGAGAGTTAAGAATGATTCTGAAATCTGAAGGTTTAATTAGAAGAGTCTAGAGAAAAGGTTGATTTTGGTGAATTCCAAAGAAGTCAGATTCTTTGTTAGAGGAATAGAGGGATATTTAGACTCAGAAAAGTTCCCTATCCCAGAACTCTTTTGCTTCTGCAGTTTTATTCCCTTTCCACATTTTCTATCTTCAGAATCATTCTCATAGAGAATGTTTTTCTTCCCACGGTTTCTTCCTTATTCCTTTAAACTCTTTCTTAAAGTTCTCGTACCACCCCAAAGGCATTCTTTTTTTTTTTAATAGTATTTTTTTTCTAATTATATCCAAAGACACATTTTAATATTTATTTGAAATTTTTATGTTCTAAATTTTTTTGCTTTCTCCTCTATCTCTTCCATCTCTAAGAGGGCAATTAGTTTGATATAGTTTATATGTGTGCAATCATATAAACCATTTCTAGATTAATAATATTGTGAAAGAAGAGGCACCCCTCAAAAAAAAAAACTGATGAAAAAATAAAATGAAAATAGCATACTTCATCTGCATTCAGCTCCATTTAGATCTCACCAATTCTGTCTCTGGATGTGAATGGAAGTTTTCTTCATGGGAGCTTTGGAATTGTCTTAGATATTTATATTGCTGAGAATAGCTAAATCTATCAGAGTTGATCAATGTACAACATTGCTATTAGTGTGTACAATGTTCTCTTGGTTCTTTGTTCACTTTACTTTGTATCAGTTCATGGAAGACTTTCCAGATTTTTCCTAAATCTGCCTGCTCATCATTACTTATAGCATAGCAATATATTCCATTTCATTTATATACCATAATTTGTTCAGCTACCTGGAATTGATGGATATCCCCTCAATTTCTAATTTTTTGCCACCACAAAGAGAGCTGCTATAAATAATTCCTTCTTCTCTCCCTCTTCCTCTTCCTTTTTCTTTCCTTGTTTCTCCTTTTTCTTTCTCTCTTACAGATCTAGTAGTGATATTGTTGGATCACAGGGTATGTACAGTTTGCTTGCTTTTTAGGCATAATTCCAAATCATAGAGCTTCTTTCTATCTGACCTATTCTTTCTGGGATGAATCTTCCTAAATATCAAACTACAGTTAGGAAAACAACAAACAAAGCCAGTCCTGCTGGCCAAAAGACGTTTGGGGCTAAACCTTCTTCTGTGCTCCCATTTCCCTTCTGCCCTTTTCCTGCCTCCTTTTGTGGTTTTCTCACACTTTAGATTATAGTTCTTGAGGGATGGGACTGTCTTTCTTTTGTTATTTGTACCTTAAGCACTTACCACGATTCCTGTTTTTTGGATTGGAGTCTCTATTTGGTAGCCCTTAGGTCAGGATTCTTAGGACTCTGGAATGCAAGTGTGTTTGTGTGACTTTTCTACTAATTTTTCTCCTTCATGCCAGCCTCTGATTTAGAAGAGATTCACTCACAGGGAAATATTGTTCCTTTGGATCTGCAGAAACATTCCCGAAAACAATGCAGAAACATTCCCGAAAGACAAAAGAGGGAGGGCAGACTAGACTCTTTGGAAGAAGTTAGGTAGGTGTGTGCTTGAGGGCACAACACACAATAAGATGCATTGAGGGAAACTTAAAATTTACCACTTGACTAGATTTATGAGCTCATTGATGTGATTGCGTCTTTCACCAAAGTAGATTATAACTCATCCACACCTCCTCATCTTGTGTAATTCTTGTTCGTGTATTTCTATAAACTCTCCTTAGAGGTTCTTCTCCATGACCTAGAATCTATCCTCTAGTTTTCTTTCATCAGTCAATCAAACATTTAAGTGTCCACTATATGCCTAAGTACTGAGGATATGAAAATAAAATCAGTTTATATTGTAATAGTTATGTCAGTCAATTAGCATTAATTTGGCTCCTACTATATTTGTTAGACTTTTTGTTGTACTATGTGATTTAATACTTCTAGTATTCTGTCAACTCTAAGGCTTAAGCCATTAAACAAAGACCTGACATCATGAGCTCTGGCATCAGGAGAAAAGAATTCCAACTGTTTAATTAAGGTCTCTAGATGGTCTTTAGGCAGCTAGGTGTTGAAGTACATAGAAAGCCTATCTGGAATCAGGAAGATCTGAATTCAAATGCTGCCTCATTTTCTAGCTTTGTGTTTCTGGACAATTCATTTCACCCTGTTTGCTTTAGTTTCCTTATCTATAAAATGAACTTGAAAAGGAAATGGCAAATCACTCCACTATCTTTATCAAGAAAGTCCCAACTGAGGCCAAGAAGAGTCAGTCACAACTGAAATGACTGAATAACAATGAATAAGATGGCCTTTATTTTTCTCCAATTACAGAGATATCATACCTAAATTTAGGTCTTAATCATTTCTTCCCGGAACTATTTAAATAACCTAACTAGTTTTCCTGCCTCCAATCCATCCTCCACTGAACTGAATTTTCTATAGTGTAGTTCTGATCATGTCACCCTCCCACTCTCCTTCCAGACAATTGTGCTCCAGTGTTTCCCTGTTACCTCCAGGATCAAATATAAAATCTTTTGTTGATATTTTGAAACTCTTTTGAACCTGGCCTTTTCCTAGCTTGCCAGTCTTCTTGCTCTTTACTCCTTTTAAGTATTCTATGACCCTCCAACCATGCCTATTTGATGTTCCTTGAATGTGACATCACATCCTTGTCTCCTTTCAAATTCACTATCCTCCATTCTTGGGAATATTCTACCAGCTCAACCCTCTTAGTTTTCCTGGGATTTTTTCTAGACTCAGCTCAATGCATACCTTTAGGAAACCTTTCACTGCTTTCCCCCATTCCCCTCCCAAATTGCTAATGATATGTATCAAATCTGTAAATATCTATTATATACTTTGTACTTTATATATTGTCTCACACGTTGGAATTCAAGCTTCTTGAGGGCAGGGACTGTTTTTGTTCTATTTGGCACATAATAAACACTTTATAAATGCTTTTTAACTGACTTTTTTTTTTTTCCCTGAGGCAAATGACCAGAGTCAGACAGTTAGTAGATGTCTGAGTGTGGTTTATGATTCTAGGGTTGGTGCACTATCCACTGTGTCACTTAGCTGCCCCAACTGAACAATTCTTACTATCCACTGTCTCCTTTTCAGCTCCCTTCACTGGCACAAGAGAAAAGGCAGCATGTTTGAGGTGTATTTTACAGTTTTATCTTTTAGCAGTTCCCAAGAATTAATTGTCCTATTGACCTTCTACTAGTCATGAGCCTTTCAGTACTTTGTAAGGTGCTAGAATTAGTTAAACTGGTCTTTGAACTTATAACAAGGACCAAAGTCTTTTCAGCTAGAGTTGGAACTTTTATGGGCACGGCTTTGGAGAACCTACAATGGGTGGAGCCTTCATAATTTTTTTCAATGTGCATGTAGGAATTTATTTTGTACCAGATTTTGGAGGTAAAAAGTGGTAGTGATGTTGGTGGGGGGGAGATTTTTTTTTTTTTTTCTCTTTGTTTAGGCATTTACTTGTGGATCTAGGATCAGATATACATTTGAAGAGGCTGGAAAGTAATTCATTTGACTAGTAAGTCTTGTCCCAGGAATTATGCATTTAAAAAAACAATTGGAATGCAAAGTTAAAAAAAAAAAGCTGAACCAGAATAATGGAGTACATACTAATTAGATGAGAAAAAGTTAATGATAATGAGCAAATAAATAATCCTGCTGTGAACCTACTAGGATCAAAGAATTTTAGATTTAGAATTGTAAGAGATTTAATAGACCTTGAAGTCCAACTTCTTTATTTTACCGATAAGAAAATTGGGCTACAGAGTGGTTGAGATTGACCAGGATCACACAGCCAGTGTCTGAGGCAGAATTTACCTCACCCTAAACTTTCTGACTGATTAAAAACATTAAAATGAATTATTAGACTAAATATTCAGTAAAATCAACCTCATTTTGCCATTGTTCTCTGTGTGCTATTGAGTAGCAGTGAGTCTGATGGAGTAGATGGAATATCAATATTGGTTCTGTCCCTTGGGGTTTCATTGGCTTTTTGTGTTAGGAGGCATGTCTATGAACATGTGTCTTTCCTCCATCAGATTTTTTTGAATGAATCTCTTCAGGTAACTACTATTTCTTCCCTTTATAAATCTGCATTATCACTTTGGCTAAGGGCTCTCACACAGCCAAAGAAGATGTTGACAACATTGTTCCAAAATATGGATGTTGACTAGAGAACTAATTATTGAGATATTCTAGAGGAGATTCATGCTTTATATTTGGGATAGACCCACTGAGCATATTTATTAGCCATGTGATTCAAAAATCACATAACATTTCTCAGCTTCAGTTTCCTCATCTGTAACATGGTCATAATAATAATAGCACTTGCCTCAGAGGGTTGTTGTGAGGACCAAATGAGATGATATAGGTCAGACATTTAACAAACTATAAATACTAGCAATTGCTATCATCATCGTTGTTGTTATATTAATAATAGTATTATTATAACAGCTTTAGGATTTTATAACTTGTCCATTAGTTTGAGTAGAATAGTAGGTTAGTTTGAGTAGAACACATGCTAGAACTCGGCTCTCCTCTTTTTTTTTTTTTTTTTTTTTTTTTTTAAAGCATCAACATCTGGCTGGTAGAGCCTGGAAATGAGCTTCAGGAAAGACTTAAATCTTGCTTTGATTTTTAGTAACTGAGAGATTATGAGCAAGTAATTGAAATTGACTGAGCTTTTCATCTTTCAAATAAGGATACCAGTAGTCCAATTTACCTGCTTCTCAGTATTGCTTGGCTTAAATGAGATAATGGATGCAAAAGACTTTTGCAAACCTTACAATGTCAGCTAGTCTATAAAATAATAATTCTACAAAATGATATATAATTAATGAAATACTAATAGCTGATATTTCTATACTATTCTAAAGTTTACAAAGTACTTTATATCCATTATCTCATTTTACATCCCTGTCTCACAGTACTCTAGTGAAGCAGATAAGTGCATTATCCACAATTTGATAGTCCCGGCTAGTGAGAAGTAAAGTGACTGTTTTATAGTCGTTTTTGTTGTTGAATCCAACTCTTTGTGACCTCATTTGGGGTTTTCTTGAGAAAGATAATAGAGTGGGTTGCCATTTCCTTTTCCAGCTCATTTTACTGATAAGAAGTTGAGGTAAAACTGGGTTAAGTGACTTGCCCAGGATCACAGTTAGTTAAATGCTTGAGGCTGGATTTTAATTCTGGTTTTCCTGATTCCAGGCCCTGTACTGTATACACTGCATCACCTAGCTATATATATATATATATATATATATGTATGTATATCTAAAGCCATACTAGTGAATAAATGGCTGAGTCTGATTTTGAATCCAAGTATTCTAAGCCCAAGTTTGGTGATTTTCCTATACCACTGGATTATCTATTCAGGAAAATTTAGGAAAACTAAGTCTCAATTTTCACATTTCTCCCATCTCCTTCTTGGCATAATAAAACTGACAGATCATATTTTTGTATTATTTAATGTTTAAAACATGGTTTACTCATGCACATTAGTATCATCCTTATTTTTTGGATGAAGAAGTTGAGATTCTTCAGAGAGCAAATGATTTTCCATACTAGTAAAGTGTCCAACTTGAAGACAATATAGTATAGTGAGTAGAGCCCTGCTTAGGACACTTGAATTCTAAACTCTGTCATGGACTGACTAGGTGACTTGTAAACAAGTATGTCGCCTTCTGGGCCTCTGTTTTCTGTTTAGAGTGATAGATTGGACTAGATAGTTTCAGAGGCCCATTTTCCAGCTCTGACAATTTATGTTCTGTGGTTCCCCACTCCCTAGTGGCTGAGACCTGAGACTCCAGGGAATGGCAGCAGGGAGAGCATACTATTCCGGGCGCAGGGAGGATTCCAGGAAGAAAGGGAAGAGAAGCTATTTGGTGAGTGGTGGTTATGAAAAAAAAAAAAGAAAGAAAAAAGCCATATTAAAAGTAAATTTGAAGCCACACCCTCAACTTGGCCTCTTTCTTGCAGCCTGGAACCTGTGACTCTCAGAATGTCTGCCTCTGTACTGGTATTCCTCACTCTGCATATGGTTAATTGATCTGTGGTCTTGGTCATGTGACTGAGATGGCTCATTATGGAATACAGAGTCCTTTGCACTGTTCTTATGACCATATAGGCATCTTGGAATAGGCAACTGATCAATCAATATAGAAGTTCCCCCCTCCCCCAGCTCCTGAGATATCAACTGAGATACCAACTTTCCTTGGGAAGAATACATGATAAAGAATCAAAAGTGATCTGGATTTTAGATACAGCTCTGCCATTATTGGCTATGTGACCTTGGGCTTCATTTCTCTTTCTAGGTCTTATTTTCCTCATGTGGAAAATTATGGACTCCATGATCTTTAAGGTCCTTTACAACTCTTGAATTCTGAGGCCCTTTTGGTGTTTCTCAGTTTCCATTTATTGAGCACTTCTTATGTTTGAAATTCTTATGCCAAATGTTGTGAGAAATGAAACTAAGTAGAAAACATGGACTTTTTCCTCTGTGAATTTGTGGTTATGACTCTAACTCAGAATATATTGCAAGCAGTTACTTTTGAAAATAGTCCCATGTGTGATTTCTCAAAATATTAATGTTAATTAATAATTAATATTTTACTTTGTCAGTAGAAATAGAACATGGTTCTTTTTGGAAGAGATCCTTTAAGGAAGCATTTTGCTCTACTGAATCAAATGATTTTTCAAAAACAATGATCAATAAGCAGTGGGGTCTGCTATTTTCTATATATCTTTTAACCAATTTTATGAGAGTAATATTTGAATATTGCTTGCAAAAGCCTGCCTATTCCCTATGAGTAGCCCCATGAAGAATGCCTTCAATGTATGGTAGGATGAATCTCAGAAATTTTCATACACAGGAAAATAGGTATGTAGTTTGGTAGTTACTGATGTTCTTTTGATTGCCTCCCCTCACCCATATTAATAAGGATTTCCCGCTTCCCTATTGGTATCTTCTCCTTCACATACACACTTTAATCTTTCAGTGCCTTCACAATTGTGTTGCCTCCAGCATGGATCTCCTGTATGTACAATTGGTTTAATCTAGCCATTTTCCTTTCTTTGTTATGATTATTTCTCTTCTATCAATACATCTAGAACCGTGATGTTGGAATTCAAATGTGATCTTTATTATTTTTAGTAGTGGGAAGTTTATTATAAAAGTTTTTGCTTATTAATTACCATTTTCTTCTATAAGTTATCTTCTTTCCATTCTTAAATTGCCATAGAATAATGCCTAATTTGTTCTCTTGACAAGATTTCTTTAAATTTATCCTCCATTATTTTTTTTGTTTTATGAAGTGATAGTTCTCATAATCATCTAGCATTCTCCTTTATAAAATTTTACAAATGTATTTATATTTTAAACTAATATTACTTTTCACCGCCATCTCTATTTCTCTGTGTGTGTGTGTGTATATGAAATCAAGTATTTGCTGACTAAGATGCTTTTAAACTCCTTGTTCCTTTGTTACGTCAAGTGATTTTCAGCAAGGTGGCATAATGGATAGAATGCTTGACATGGAATCAGGAAGAAATGAATTCAATCTTGCTTCAATTATTTGCTACCTATATGACCTTGAAAATGGAAAAAATAATAGTGTCTGCTTCACAGTGTTGTTGTGAGAACAAATGAGATAATATATGTAAAATGTTACTTATTATCAGTTAAAATTGTGAATAAAATTCTAACAATGTTTATGTCCTTTTTGTTCATTAATTATTTTTCATTCCAAATTACTTGTTTAAATAGTTCTGAGTGCTTTTCAATTGGCATCTTTTCCTCATGACTGTTCTTTTTTCTAGCTTTAAAGTAATTCTGTTCATTGAATGGACAATCCATCTAGTTGGTTCATTAATGTGTATATCTTGGGCATCTAGTACAAATGGACATTGGTTTAGGTACAGGTTTAAATAGGAAGAAGAAAGTGAAATTGGCTTCAGGAAATTGCAGAGTTCCTTGAATGAAGTCCGAGCTTCTGGAAATAAAGAATGATTTTTTTTTATTACAAATGTCTAATAATTTTATTGCATGGTTGTGAACTATGAAGTAAGCAATTAAAATTACTATCACATGAGGACAGTGGAGAGGTGCAAGGTAGGTGTGAGCAGGATGTAATGTATAACCAATGAAGATTTTTTTGGAGTAAGAATAGAATCAGGGAAATATTTCATCCATTAAAAAAGATAGACTGATTATGTGGGAAGTACAAGAAAGAAAGGTCTTCAGCTTATTAGGTGACAGACTTATAGAAAGAAATGGAGAGTCACAAAGGAAGGCATGGATAAGTAGTAGTCTGCATCACTGGAGATACGTCCAAATCACTGAAGTCATGGATCCATTTAACAATTGGAAAAGATGTTGACTGAAGGAAAAAAACAAAAAAAAACAAAAACAACTTCCTTTTCAGCTCAGTTTCTATGACCAAGAGTGATCACATGTCTATCAGAGGTTTTAAATGATGTATTTATGATAGTGACTTTTCCCCATCTTGGATTGAGTATTCAATCTCACTACAAACACAAAAGAGACACCCTTTCTTCACTTAGTTTTAATTTTTTAATGCATTTTGTATCAAAGAACATTAATCTTAGAATCAAGAAAGTTGGATTTAAAATATGATTTCTATCTTATTTTAACTATGGTTCTATGGGCAAGTCACTTCTACTTCTCTGTATTTATAAAATGTGTATAATAATTCTTATGTTATATATTTATGTATAATATTATATATAATTACATATAATATTATTTATTATCATATATAATTATATAACATTATTATTATCTATATAGGATGATTTTGAGGAAAACAATGTAATTCTTAAAATGCTGTAGAAATGGGAGTCAATGTTATTTCCTGCCTTCCTGTGGAAAGGTAAAATTTACCTGTAATTCTATTCTAATAAAATTTTACTATGAGGAGGAAAAGGAACGTTCAAAGTACATTAAGGCAACTAGGCATGCTTTTTCATTATGATTTTCAAATGTATGGAGCTACTGATATGCAGAGACCTGGGAATACAGGTCATTAATGTTGGGTTAAAAGAAGCTAGGGTCTTCTAAGTGGTGCTATAGTACACAGAGCACCAGACTCAGAGTAAGGAAGACTTATTTTCTTCTTGAGTTCAAATCTGGCTTCAGACACTTTATCTGTATGATTCTGGACAAGTGGCTTAACCCTGTTTGCTTCAGTTTTTTTATCTGTAAAATGTATTGGAGAAGGAAATGGCAAACCATTTTAGTATCTTTGCCAAGAAAACCCCCAAAAGCATCATGTTGTGAAATCACTCAGCAATAATAAGAACAGCAAAATAGTGTTTCAAATAGCTTATATTCTAATGATGGTGACAGCATGGATATACTATCAACATATACACTATAGAGATATATATGATGTGTGTGTGTGTGTGGGGGGGAGCAAAAACGGTTGATGGAGTGTAATTTATGAGCATTAGTGAGGAGTTAGATAACAGGGAGAAGAGTAAAGCTTAAGAAGATTGACAAGGTAAGAAGAGACCAGGTTTTGAAGAGATTTAAAATGATACAAGGCAACAATGAAATAAGAGATACATACAACTGTAGGAATTGTCATTAGGAAGAAATGTCACCAGGAACTAAGGCACAACTTAGTCATGTGAAAAATAATTGGTGGTCTTAGTGGACTACTGGATCAATGGAGTCACTAACATATTGTCGCAGTCAAAAAAGCCCTTTCATCTCAAGCTATAGTTATAAAAGTAGGACATCTATAAAGAGATACTGAGAAGCTTAAGCATGTTTAGGAGAGAGTACCAGTATGTTAGAGAGTAAAAATTTTGATATGCAAGGGTCACTTGAAGGAAGTAGGGCTCTCTCTAGAATGAGAGAATTAGGATGCACATGATTCCTGTCTTTATTTGAAGGAATGTTTTATGGAAGAAGGTTTAGATTTGTTCTACATGGTTTAAGAGGTACCCAAGGTACACAGAATTTAGGGAGGGAAGACAATTGCATGGAGAAGTTCAGGAAAGGCTTATGTATAAGATAGGTTTTGAACTGAATTTTAAAAGAAGCAAAGAACCCTATGAGGTAAAGATGAAGAGGAAGTGCATTCCAGGCATGAGTGACAGCCAATGAAAAGACTTTGAGATGTGTGAGTAACAGAAAGAAGATCAGCATGGTCAGAACACAGAGTATGGGAAGGCAGCTAATATTGACACTAGAAAGGTAGATTAGGACCAGGTTATGAAGAATTTTAAAAGCTAAGTGGGGTAATTTATTTATATTTAGAGACAATAAGGAATCATTGCATTTTGAGTTTCCAACATAAGTTTAAGAAGGGGAATGGCAAAGTTGGGTCCTTTAGGAAAATTACCGGAAGCAGTATGGAAGATGAATCAGAGGGAAGGGAGGGAGAGAGAAAGGGAAGGAAGAGTCAAGGTAAGAAATGAGAGGGGGTTGAATTAAGATAATGGCTGTTATGAATGTTATGAATAGAGAGAAGGGGGCAGCTGTAAGAGATGATGTGGCAGAATTTGACAATTGATTGGATATTTTGAGTATAGAAGTGTGAAAAAATCAACATTAATGCAGAAATTATGAATTTAGGAGATTGGAAGGATAGTGTCTCTCTTGACAGAAATAGGCAAGTTTGGTAGAATGGTAGGCTTGGGAAAAGGAAAAAGATAAAGTTCTGTTTTAAACATCTTAAACTTGGGATACCTATGCAATATGTTAGATGGGTAGTTTGATATGGAACTGAAGTTTAGGAGAGAAATTGGGGCTAGGTATATGAATATATAGATCTAGGAGATATAAATAGTGGGTAGATAGATGTTTATATATCATCTCTTTATCTATCTGAATAGAAACGATAATTAGATCAACAGGCTTTAATGAAGTCACTAAGTGAGAAAGTTTAGAGAAAAAAGAGAAGAAAACCTAGGAAAGTGTCTAGGATAAAACCTAGTTAGAGAATCTGATGAGAAGATAGAGAAGAGGCAAGTGGCTACACCGGTGGGAAAACTAAAAAAGAGTAGTTCTTGTTTTCCAAAGCCCAGAGAAAAAAGTATCCAGGAGGAGAGGTTTATCAAGTATTAGATTATTCAGAGAGATGAAGATGCAGATTGAGAAAAAAAAAATCAGGTTCCAGAATTATGAGATTTTGGTAGCATTAGAGAGAAAGCAGTATCAATTGAATGAATCAGGCAGTCATATTTCTTGGAATTAAGAAATGAAGGATGGAATTTGCCTAAGATCACACAGCTACTTATATGTCAAAGCAGAGATTCAGGCTCACTTTTTTTTTTTTTTTTTTTTTGCTTCTTTGTTTGATACTCTTTCTATTTTATTGGGCTTGTCTTTAGGACCAGCTAACATGATATAATGAGTACTTACTATGTGCTAGGCACTCAAAGGTTTATAGATGGAAGGAAAGGGGCCTTAGACCAGAGAGTCTAATTCTCTTTTATAATTGAAACTGAAACCTAGTAATTTGCTCACGTTCTACTAGATTGTCATAATATACAAAAATAAAATAATCAAGGAAAGATTGGGAAGAAGGAAATCACTAATGATTTGGATCATGATGGCAGATCAGGGAAGGCTTCCCAGAGGAAGTGACACTTGAGCTGGGTTTTGAAGGAAGATAAGGATTCTGTGAGGCAGAGATAAAGAGAATGTATATTCCAGGTATGTAGGAGAGTGTACAAATTCAAGGAAATGGGAGATAAACTATTTAAATTTATTCATATTAAAAATTTAATTTTTTATTTCCTCCAGCTTCATGTAAAAACAATTTTAATCAATTAAAATAATTGAAAATTAATTTTAATTTCTTTTTTTTCAAATTTTGTGTTCAAATTTTCTCCTCTTCCCTTCCCTTCTCATTGAGAAGGTAAGCAATTTGACACAGGTTATTTTTGTGTATCGACTTAAATTTAGAAAAATTTTAATTATGCAATTTGACTGGAATACAATTTGAAGAGGAGTAGTTTGAAGTATGGAGTTGGAGCCAAATTTTGAAGGGCCTCATATACCAGTTTGAGGAATTTGTATTTTCTGCTAGAACAATGGGGAACTGATGATATTTTTGATCAGAGAAAGGACAATGTGGTCAAACCACTCTCTTTGGAAGATCATTTTAGCAGTTGTGCAGAGAGAAGAGAATAAAAATAGAAAGATCAATTAGGAGATTATTATAGTAGTCCAAGGTGGAGATGAGGTTCTGAACTAATGTGTATGCTATGTGAGTGTAGGGAAGGATATGTTGTGAGAGATGGGAGAATTGACAAGAGGAGGAAACTGATTAGACATGAGGGATGAGGAAGAGGGTGAGTCTAGAATGACTCAGTTTATAAATCTGGGTAACAGGGATTGTGGCATTGTACTCAACTGAAATAGGGAAGTTTGGAAGATGTAGAAGTATGTTTAAAGAAGATCATTAGTTCCTTTCATCAAGAAGCATTTATTAAATGCCTCTAAGGTGCCAGGTACTGGATTTGTTGATTTGGAGTAGCCTATAGGCTACACAGGAAAAATTATCCTGTTAACACTCTGAGTGTCCTAAGGTTTAGGAGAAATATTAGGGATATATAACCCGTACACCATTGCCTACCAAAATGTCAATCTTTCCACTGGTTTTCCTATATCTGGTCTTTCTTTTCTGTAATCCATTCTCCCCATAGCTCTACCAAATTGATGTTCCTAAAATATGGCCATGTCATTTCCCTGATCAAGTTGTTTCAATGACTTCCTATTCCTTCTGGATAAAATATAAATTACTTTGGTACTTAAAACCATTTACATTCTAGCTTTAGTCAATCTTTCTAGTCTAATTGTATGCATTTTATGTTCTTGCCAAACTTACCTACTTGCTATTCAACATAAATGTGACATTACATCTCTTGCAGCTGGGTTCATGCTATAAGCTGTTACACATGCTTAGAATTTCTCCTTCCTCACCTCCACTTTCAACTCCAATCAAAACATAAGCTCATTCCACAGCCCTTTCCTGTTTCCCCTAGTGAACTGTTAGTTTCCTCCTCCAGATCATTTTTAGTGATTTTGTGTATATCTCATACTTCTCTGTGTATGTTGCAAATTCTATTTCCCTAGCCTCTGGTAGAATGTAAGCTCTTTGAGAAGTAGGACTATTTGATTTTTGTCTTTATATATCTCGTGTCTTGCACATAGTAGGCATTTAGATTGAACTAACCTACATAAAAATATTTTAATCCTTGGGAACAAACAAGATTATTGAAAGAAGAAAAAAAAGGACCCAGGAAAGAGTTCTGGGGAGCCCCTCCTTTCCCTACCTCTCCCCCATGCTAAGGGGGACTGGAGATGGATAATGAAGGATGCTGAGTAGGACCAATTTGACAGCAGGAGAAAAAGGACAGAAGACAAGAAAGATGAGAATTTCTAGGATAGGATAAAACTACAGAAGGTCAGGCATGAAGCCTGAGAAAATTTAATAGATTACTAGTGATCATGGAATATTCAATTCCTGTCTAAAGTTGGACTCTTAAGGCCAGAAAGAATTGCAGAGTATATGGTAAGGAAATTGAGGAAGAGGAATGGAGACAATTCTATCTAGAAATTTGGTCCTTAATGGGAGAAGAAATACAACTTGAAAGTTTGATTGAGCAGTAGAGTCCAGTGATAGTTGAATAGATTGTATGAAAAGAACCAGTATAGGAGGATCCAATATGAGCAAGAGAGGTAAATAATGAGGATTGGATCAAGGATATAAGTAGAGGGGTTTGGCTTCTGGAGGTATAAAGACTATCTCTTTCTAGAGATCAAAGTAAAGAGATTTTAAAAAAAATAATTGGGAAGAGTGAGAGGGGAACAGTGACTTTCTGAAATGAAAAGAAGTTGCTTTGACTTACATTTGGGAACATTGTTTAGGTGACAAGACTTTATTAAATGCTTACTATATGATGGACTATGTTAGGTGCTGAGTAAACATGCTAAGAATACAAATTGAAAAAACTATCTCTACCTTCAAAAAGTTTATGGGCTTTTTAAAATAGTATTTATGGTATAAAGACAATTTTTAATAATCATTTTTACAAAATTTTTCTCCTTCCTCTCTTCCTAAAATGGTAAAGAGCTTAAGCTTTATGGAGAGAGACAAAGATATCTAATGAATGCTTTTGTTGAAAGACAGTTAAAAAAAAAGTTTCATTCATAGCTTAGAGATCCTGTGCTCTGAAATTTCCTCCCCATTTTCCCTTTATCTATTCTGCACACATTGGAAAGGTGAAATGAATTCTCTAACATCCTGATGGCTAAAGGTAGCATAAGAATCTTATCTTCAGCCTTCAACCCAGGCCTGTCCATCATGTCTGCTCTTCATCCATTTCCCTGGAAGAGATAGAGTCAGAGAATTGTTGCTGTTGCCTTGTTAAGAGTAGCTTGATACTTGGATTATGTAGGGGTCAGAGGGATAATAGAACCATATAGAATATAAGTTTAGAGCAAGACTTCTTAAACTTTTTCTACTCACCACCCCTTTTTGCTGGAGAAATTTTTACATAGCCCCAAATATGTAAAATAGGTATACAAATCATACATTTACTGATAATAAATCATAATTTTGTGACTCCTCATTCAGTTATGAAACTTCACATAGGGTTGTGAACCACAGTTTAAGAAGCTGGGGAACGAGCTATGATAGCCACTTTGTTTAATCACTGGGCTTTGGAATAAGTAGCTCTTGGGAGTGGAAAGATTAAACAGTTACTTTAAAAGGAGTAAGTTACTCAAAATCCATTCGTTGATAGTTGTTAAGAGTTCCTTCCTCTTTCCACAGCACTATTTTATTTTCCTGGAGTGAATCACAGTCTATCTGTCCTTGACTGAGAGAGGGAAGATGACAATAGTTTCTGAGTTATTCCTCATTTTGAGGCTGACCTTGACAAACCTTATATGAGGGCAACTTTGGGGCCTAAGCCCCCAAGAGCCTTTGGATTACTCAGCAAGGTAGATAATTATTTATAGTAAGTCCCTAAGCTGGTGGAAAGGAGCTGTCATGTAATCACATTGCAAGTTCTAGTCTCTGCAGCTCACTGAAAGGATGTGCTTCTTTTTTGTCCCTAGATCCAGGCAGGTGCAATGGGATTCATTATTCAGATCAGAGAATCATAGAATTATCAAATCATAGAACTAGGAGGGACTTGGGAGATTATCCGCTCTCTTTATAGATAAGAAAACTAAAACTTATAGAAGAAAATTTATTCAAAGTCACATTGAATGTGGGACCAAGTTTAGAATCTCTTCTGTGCTGTAAGAAACCTTACAGTTTTGTATATAGTGACCATGCCCAAGTCAGTTTTCATTGCTGAGACTCCCCAGAGAGCTGGGACTAGTACTAAGTGCTTCTAACTTTGGATTTAGTGTTCTCTCTAGAGCATTAGCATCCTTTGCAAAAAGGTGGTGCCATGGATAGGATACTGAACCTGGAGTCAGAAAGATCTTGTCTCAGATATTTACTAGTTGTGTGATCCTGGACAAGTCACTTAACCATGTCTGTCTGTCTCACTTTCCCCAGTGACAAAATGCACCTACCTCACAAGGATGGAGTGAGGGACAAATGAGATAATAATTGAAAAAGTGCTTAACATAGTGCCTGGCACATAATAAATGCTTGTTTTCTTCCTCCCTTTCTTATTGCTTTCCCCTTCTTCCTCCTGAAATAGACAGTTGAGACCTTCTCAAGCAGGGAATAGCTTGTTCTAGGCTAAGAAAATAATAAAGTTAATAAGACATCTCTTTTTGGAGTTAAAAAAAATTAGCTAAAAATTATTGTTGGGTTAGTCTTTAAGAAAAAAAATCTTTTCTTGAAGCTCATTTCTTTGCTTAGATTCAGGAAGACCTAAGTTCAAATCTGGCTTCAGATATTTAGTGACCCTGAACATATCAGTTAACTTCTGTGTCAGTTTCCTCATCTGTAAAATAGTAATAGTATCTACATCCTAGGGTTGTTATGAGGATCAAATGAGATAATTATAAAGTACTTAGTATAGTGCCTAGCACACAGGTGTTATATAATATATAAAGCTAACTATTATTGTTATTATGATAATTGTTATTTGAGATAGTTAATGGAAGTTTTTTAAGCTAACTTTATAAAGCAATTATTACCTGAGATAGCTAACAGAAGATTGTTTTTTAAAAGCTTACTTAAAAATACACACACACACACTAATCCCTATTGAACACAGTAACAACTTGAATAAGTGTTGGGGCTGTTTGGGATGACTGGGTTGTTTGTGCCTGGCCTCCTCTCTGTTCATGATTTTAACTTATAAAAAGTAACAAGGGGCAAGGTACTGGAGCAGGACCAGAAGCCCTGGCCTGGTGTTTTGCTATGGTCACTTTATAACTGTATGAGTTCAAGCAGTTCAAGCAATTACTTTCTTGAACCTATTTCCTTATCCCTAGAGTAAAAATTAATAGTTCCTACTTTCCTTTTTTTCACAAGAATATTAGGAAACTTAACAGAGAGAAGGTATAAAAGATTTTGCAATATATAGATGTAAACAATTCTTACTGACTTATTAATGTGTAAACTATTTTTATAAAATGAACTGCTGCTAATTATTTTGATTCATTAGTTCTTATTAATACATAATAATAGACAGTTGATTAGAAGCTAGTATGGTATGATAGAAGTACTGGATTTAGAATCAAGGTATTTTGAATTTTTGGCCAAAGCCCTTGGTCAGTCAGTAAGTAAATCAGTTAGTAGTTAACATTTATATAAGATTTTAAGAATTAGACGGAGCAGGTATGTGCTCAGTGGAGTGCTGGGCATGGAATCAGGAAGATTTATCTTTCTGAGTTTAAATCCAGCCTCAGATACTTAATAGCTATATAACCCTAACTATTTGCCTCAGTTTCCTCATCTGTAAAATGAGCTGAAAAAGGAAATGGCAAACCGTTCTAGTATCTTTGCCAAGAAAACCCCAAATGTGGTCATAAAGACTGAACTGATGGAACAATGACAAAGACTTACAAAGGGCTTTATCTTGTTGGATCCTCACAATAGCTCTGTAAGACAAGTGTTGTTTTTCTTCTCAAGGAAGAAGGCTAAACAGTAGTAAGTGATTTGCTTAGGATCACTCAGAGTAAGGACTTGAAAGCAGGATTTGAATTCCTAACTTCTTCCTAACTATAAATTCAGTGCTCCCGCCCACAGTTCTACTTAGATAAGATGACTTAAGGATAGAGATGTTAAGTGGCTTGCCCAGGATCACATATCTAGGAAAAGTCTGAGATCTTCCTAATTTTTGATCTATGCTTTCTCACCTCATTCCTTAGGGCCTCAGTTTCTTCACCCATAATGACAGATTTGGACTAGATAGTCTCTGAGATCCCTCCCACTTCTAAATCATTCTTTGATTGGCTTAACAATTTGTACAAGAAAAACTAAGTGAACTGGAAATGTTGTTTGTCCAGACCATATCATGGACAAGATGGAGTTGGGTAGCCAGTCCATCTGGTGTATATCTGGGATAGGTACCGTGGAGAGTACCCACACTGATGAAGGCAGAAGCATCAGGGGATTGAAATTGTCAATTTTGCATTATTCAAGTGTCTGATCACCTCAGTCATATTCATCATAGCAAGAAACACTCCATACCTCTAGAATTTGATGCTTGGGTGATTTTCTTATCTATGTATACATGTTAATATGTATGTAGAAAGATAAACATACTTGCTGCTAGAGCTGGCATTTAAGCCCCGAGCTTCCCAATTTAGAATGCATGACTCAGCTGAGCTGTTGGAAGTGTTAACTGATCCTCCTTGTGATTCAGTCACTAATTGGAACAAACCCAAGGGGAAGAGATTGGAGGGGGGTTGGATAAAATGGGCCATGGGAGGACTGGTTCTCAGCTACCCGTCTGACAAGTTGATTTTCACATAGATTTTAGTAGGAAGCTTAGTCTATTGGGGGGAAAAAGATTCAACATCTAAGAGCTCTTTTGCTGTGACATTGTTGCCTCTCTTCCATGGGCAGGTGTATCTGGTGATATCCCCCCATGAAATTTCAGGTGCAACCTACAGACTAGTGCACAGAATTATAACTTTATTCTACTGTACAGTATTGCTCTGTCAGTGATGACTTATTATATATAGAGTGGCAGCTTAGTGGCTTTTGAGGTAGCTTATTTAGAATTCTGTAACTGGTTTTTTTGTTTGATTTTTTTTCCCCCTTGCTTTCTCCACAGTGTAGTAGAAAGCTTACATTTTCCCTCTCTGGGCCTCAGTTCCCCAATCTCTCTCTCTCTCTCTCTCTCTCTCTCTCTCTCTCTCTCTCTCTCTCTCTCTCTCTCTCTTTCTCTCTCTCTCTCTCTTTCTGTCTGTCTCTCTGTGTCTCTCTATATATGCATGCTCTCATAGTTTGGACTGGGTTGTCTCTAAAGTTTCAGTTTTATATTCTGAAGTTCCTTCTAGTCCATCATGATGATTTCATGTTTTGTGTCAGAAAGAATAAATAACTTTCTGGTCTTTCTTTCTGAAAGTCATTCTCTTACTTCAAGGCTAAGCTTCTCTAGGAAGATTTTTCTGACTTCTCTTACCCTATTGAGTAGCCTCTTTCTTTTCAAATGACCTTAGGTTTGCTTGTCTAGATATATGCTGCATGCTACCAAGGGGAGGAGCTTCTTCAAGGCAAAGGTTCTTTCATTTTTGTCTCTTTGTAATCCCAGTGCTTAGCAAGTCCCTAGAGGACACAGATTAGAGCCAAAAGGGACCTTGGAGGTCACAGTTCAATTCATTTTATAAATTAGGAAATTGAGACAGAGAGAAAAGAAGCAAGTCTTCAGGGTCACAGAACTAGTTTGCAGCTGAGGTAGGCTTTAAATTCTGGTCTTCCTTAATGTCCAATATTCTATTTACTACACACTAGCTGCCTCACTAGAGTAAATAAATGTTCTTTAGACTGAATGAAAGATCCATTCCTGTGAAATGAGAGATAAAATGTTGTTTATGGAATACAGGTTGACTGGAATAGAGAATATAATGGGTAAATGAATGTAGAAAAGTAATTTGGAGACATTATGGAAGCCTCTTAATATCAGGTTAAATTTTTATCCTAGAGGCAATAGGGAGCCACTGAATAATTTTTGAGCAAAGGAGTGACATGGTTCAACCTATATTTTAGGAAGATTAATTTGGCAGGTATGTAGAAGATAGATTGGAGACAGAAGAGGTTACTAGCAAGGGCACCAAATAGTGCCCTTAAGTGAGAAGGGATTGAACTAGGTAGCCATATGACTAGAGGACAGGGTCTCTGTCCCTAATAAGGATGGAGCACAGTTGAGATTATGAATTTGGATGACTAAGAAGAATGGTAGTGACTTAGTGAGAAAAAGGGGAGAAATGGGGGAATCTGAAGAACAAGGAAACTTCATGGAGAAAATGAGCCTGGTTTTTAGATATATCAAGTCAATGGGACATCTGAGTGAAGATTTCCTGCAGGATTAGAGTATGGAAGAAAAATTAGGTCTGGATATATAGACTTGTGAATGATCTAAATATAACTTCATGATGATCTGTGGGAAAGGAGAGCCCAGGAAATATCCTTTAGGGACTTGATTAGGAGAGAGATGATGAAAACAGCAAAGAAGGATGACAAGAATCAGTCTAACATGTAAGAGGAGACCCAGGAGAGAGGTCTTTCACAGAAGCTAAGAGAGGAAAGAACATCTAATAGGAGGGGATGATCAAATGTGTCAAAAGCAGCAGAGAAATAAAGCAAGATTAGGAATTAGGGGAAAAAAAAGACTGATAATTGTTTACCTTGGAGGAGAAGTTTCAGTAAAGTGATAACAGTTTTCAAGGGATTAAGGAGGGAAAAAAGAGGAAATAGAAATAATGCCAGTAGGTTTGCTTTGAAAGACAATAAAGAGATGGATGATATAGTTTGGGAGGCAAAGAACCTGAGCATGTTTGTAGGCAACAGAGAAAGAACTATGAATGATGAGAGTGAGGGAGAGAGGGAGTACTCAGTGGCTCATGCACCCAGAGTAGACTAGCTTAAGGGCACTAGTAAAAAGGAGTTAGTCTTGACAAAGAAGAGTATTCTCTTCTGAGACTAGAGCAAATATACAGAGAATGCATAGAGATGTATAGCGGTTTTGAAGTGTGGAATAGGAAAGAATGAGATAGGTCACAATGCCTTGAATTTCTCTTTAAATTGGGCTGCAAAATTATTTGCTGAGACAAAGGGAGTGATTGACTTTGGTAGGGAATATGGGAACTCTCTGAAAGTAGAGAATTAATTTGCAGAAAATAATAGGATTGTCTTGTGGCATGGAGAGGTTAATTTGAAATGGTTAATATGAATTTGTAGAGACTAGTTGGAAAGGTTGTATTATTTCTTCTTTTAGTGTTTAGTAGTATAAGAATAGGATGCAGAGTAAATGAATGGTGGGAAATATTTAGCATTCTAGATAGATGGGTCTTGAACAACAATAGAATCAGAGACTCATGAGTAAAGGACAATTTATAGTTGAATCGGTCGATTATCTAGTCGATGTGAATAAACAAAAATAATGTAAACAAATTAGGAATTATGGTTTGGGAAAACAGAGAGAGGTGCAGTGACTAGAGATAACTGTAAGGAGGAAGAGTAGGTTTAGGAAAAAATGAACCAGAGGGAGAGTGAGAAAGACTGAAAATGATCTCTGTTGTAAATTACCTTCTAACATTCTGAAGGAATAAAGGAATCATGGAATGTCAGAACTTGAAGAGTGTTAGTACATGGAATTATAGAATGTTAGAGCTTGAAAGAGTTTTGGAAGTCATCTAGTCTAACCTTCATATTTTAGAGGGGGAAACTTGAGATTCATGAGTAGGAAATAACTTGCCTGAGGTGATTCAGTTGGTCAGTGGCCAAGTATGAGCTATAGCCAGATTTTTAATTTTTTTTTTTTCCTGAGGCAAGTGGGGTTAAATGACCCCAGGGTTACAGTTAGGAAGTGATAAGTGTCTGAGGGCAAATTTGAACTCAGGTCCTCTTAACTTCAGGGCTGGTGCTCTATCCACTTCACCAAAAGAGCCAGATCTTTTAGCTCACGGGCCAAGATTTTTTCTATTGTATTTTTTTTTTTTTAAGTGTTTTATGATGTCTCTTTTTTACACCATGGCTAAAAGCCAATTTACTCCTCTTCCCAATAGAATTCTTAATTATAATAAAAATAGTTAAGCAAAACCAACTGATAGTGATTATACTTTCTGTTTTTTGAAATATGCTTAGTAATATAGTTTTTCAGTCAACGAGTATGAACAATTTAGCAATTTTTTTTGCATAATTTCAAATTGTTATCCAGAATAGTTAGATCAGTCTATAACTTCACCAAAAATTTATTAATGTGTCTATCTTCTTGAAGCCTTCCAACATTGATTATTTCTGGTTGGGTTTTTTGTTTTTGTAATTTTTGCTAATTTGTTAGTTGTGAGAAGAAAACTTAGTTTATTTATATTTGCTTTTTTCTTAGCGATTTGGAGTAATATTTTTTATTTTTACTATTTGCAACTTTTCTTTTGAAAACTAAATACTTCACTACATATGTTGTGGAATGCTCATTTTCTATATGTTTTCATAGTTTCCCTTTCTCTTAGACAAATTGTTTTTTATACAAAAGCTTTTAAATTTTATATAAGCTGTTATTTTCTCTTTTATGATCAACTCTATTCCTTGTTTAGCGCTTCTTTCCCTAGCTATTGTTGTGAAAGCCATATTCTATTTTAAAAAAATTTTTTAATGACATGATGACATACATTCATATTGGATATTCGTTTGGAATTTATTGTAGTATATTGTGTAAGATAATAGTACAAACTTATTTTCTGCAAAATTGCTTTCTATTGTTATTGGGCTTATCAAACAGTGAATTGAATCCATTTATTTCTAATTCTTGTTTATTATGTTTCACTTATCTACTTTTCTATTTTTTAAACTGGTACCAAATAAGAACTAACAGCTAAATTAAAATTTTAAATATGATCTAAATACCATGTGATATTTAATATCCTTTCCTCTCCCTACTTTCTATCACTCTAATACCATCATGGCAGAAATAGAATGGGACCACAAAGAACTGAATAATCATTGCTTTTTCAAATAGTTGAGTAATCCTTTTATTCTATTTACCTTCAGATTTGAAGTTACTTTTATCTCCTTCAGATGAACTTTGTAATCACTTTTTAAGATAATGTGACATAATAGATTGAAAGCCTGCTTTATAACTGGAAAGGGTTCTAGTGCTTCCTCTATCAATTATTGATCACATGACCCTGGGCAAGGAATTCTTCTTGGGGTTTCAATTGATACAAAACTGTGAATTGCAGAGAAGGTACCCACATGCAGTGGTAGAG
This sequence comes from Sminthopsis crassicaudata, assembly GCF_048593235.1. Lineage (NCBI taxonomy): Eukaryota > Metazoa > Chordata > Mammalia > Dasyuromorphia > Dasyuridae > Sminthopsis > Sminthopsis crassicaudata. Next base: position 397,697,309 of record NC_133618.1, read on the forward strand.
AGAATTTCCTTACCAGAGGATCTTCTATTGTAATGAAATCACAGGTCAAGTCCTTACAGAGTAACCTTAGTAGTTTCTTATAACATTCTTATATAGAGAATGGTTTTTTGTTGCTGTTGTAATGACAGGGACCAATCACAAATCAAGACTATGCCTTTGTCTTCCTTTTCATCAGTAATTATATTTATATAAAATAATCAGCAAAGGTTTGTTAAATGACCTGCTATGTGTCAGACACTATACTAAGAGCTTGGGATACAAAGAAAGACAAAAAACAATCCCTACTCTCAAGGAGCTCATTAATGGGGGCAACAACATGAAAACAACTCTGTACAAATAGGATATATAAAAGATAAATGGAAGATAATTAAGAGATGATGATAATTAGCTTTAAGGGGGTTGGGAAAGGCTTCCTGAAGAGGTTGGGATCTTTTGTCTGGCCTTTGTAGGAAGCCTGGGATAGAAATGAGGAGAGAAAAAGCATTCCAGCATGGGGGGACAGCCAGTTGCTTAGAGCTGAGAGATAGAGATGGTAGGAAAAGGTAATGAGATTGCTTTTAGACTTGTTGGATTTATGTTGGGTATGTCTTGGTGAGTTGACTACCAAATAGTTGTTATTGATATGAACTTTTTCTTTCTGTCATTTCCTGCTTTTTTATTAAAAATTAATTTTCATTTGTAAATAGGGGTAATTTTATTTACTCTTTGATATTTAAGCCTTAAACTTCTCTTTTCTTTTATTTATTTTTTTTATTATGATAACTTTTTTTGACAGTACATATGCATAGGTAATTTTTTTTACAACATTATCCCTTGTATTCCCTTCTGTTCCGAATTTTCCCCTCCTTCCTTCCACCCCCTCCCCTAGATGGCAGGCATTCCCATACATATTAAATATGTTATAGTATATCCTAGATACAATATATGTGTGCAGAACCGAATTTTGTTGTTGTTGTTGTTGCTGTTGCAAAGGAAGAATTGGATTCGGAAGGTAAAAATAACCTGGGAAGAAAAACAAAAAAATGCAAACATAAACTTCTCTTTTCTTACTACTATTTCCGACATTTCTAGATTATGCCAAACTATTGTAGAGAGTGTTTTAGAGTTATTTTCATTTACCTTATCATTGTCCTCATTTATATTGTTCTTTGGTACTGTTATTTTACTCTGCATCATTTCAGACATGTCTTCCCCAATTTATGCAAATTCATCATCTTCATTATTTCATCATATTCATTGTATAATAATATACTATAATATCCATATGTTATAAAACTACTGCTCTGTTTTGGCAATATATGGGAGAGTATTTATTTATTTTTTTCTTTTTTTAACCTCTGTAGGGTAATAATTGAGAGTGCCATTGTAAATGATATGAAAAATATATTTACATTTTCTACATAATTCCAGGTTTCATAACTGTGACCAGTTGAGAGCTCCATATGGTTAATTCTGGACCATTCATTCCTACTGTTGAAGGTTTTTTGTTTTTTGGCTTATCAAATCTAGTTTTAGTAGAAATAACAAATCAATACTGAAAAGTTTGAGCAACTTTTCCCAAATATAGGTGTCATGGAGATGTCCCATGTAAGATAGTGTCATGAGCCAGTATTGGAGATGAGTATTGACCTGGTGAGCAATATGGATAATTCAGTCATAGGAGAAAGAACTCACCATGAGCTACAGTGGTCAGAAAAAGAAAGGATCTTAAATGATTGGGAGGAATTTGATAGGTCTAGAATATGGAGGGTAGACTTTGCTAGTCAGAGGAAGCCGCCTGAGCAAAGTTATGGAAATTGGAATGAGTCTTTCATGTTGGGGTGAGGAATTGCAGATAATAAACCAGTCTGAAAAGAGCAAAGTTCTCTTGCCTCAGGAGTCTTGTCAAAAAGTGTCAAAGAAAGTGAAATACATAATAGCTACAGTGTTGCATCATATTGCACAACTGTAGCAAGGTGAGTGCCTCTTTCCTAGCTATTTTCCCTTCCCCCATAGCAGCTACATAAGAAGTTGCAACTCTAGTAATCCTGAACTGGATTTTTCCACTGACTTTGAACATCTTTCTGGATTCAGTAACCTGTTTGTTCTTTATAACATTTAGATATTAACCTCCCAATTAGGGTTAGTGTCTTCTTTTAATGTGAGGTTGAATAATAACTGAAATTTAATATTCATTTGATTAGCATTTTTGTCACTATATAACTAAAACTCCCTAGGCCTGTGTATCAAGAGTGAGTTTCTCCTCTCCTAGTTCAGAAATTGCTTATTCAAATTTATTAAAATTTCCTTAAAAGGGTTGTTTCAAATACCATGTAATCAGAAATTGCAACCCCCATTACCATATGAAATGTTTCTATACCACCAGATATTTATTTATTGAAATGCTCTTTCTATATATTCATCATTGTGTTGGATAGTGTGGATGATAAAGCAATATCACCAACAAGAAAGGAAGCTTTTAAGAAAGGGAGAAAGCTTTTGAGGATGTGATAGAAGACTGAGAGAAAGATGTCTTTGCACATAATGGAACATCCATGTAAGTGGTGATTGATATCTAGAGATAGCTGTAGGGCCTGAAAAGGTCCTATTTATTATATTTAGGTATTATTTGCAAAGAGGAGATTGTTGTTGTTTGTCCTTCATTCTCAATGAAGACCATGACATCAGGAAGGTGATTCCATGACATGCATGTAAATTGTGAATTTCAGTCACCAGGCTCACCCTTCTCTCAAGCCATCATGTCCACTGGCAAGACACTGATCAGGATAACTAGAGGTGATAGTTGAAGACTGGAAGAAATGAATTGTGGGGACAGAAATACTAATGGACAAGCACATGTACCATTGATGGGAACCAGAGGAAGAGAAAATTCCTTAAAAGAAATTAGTAAATATTAACTAAACTTGATGGATAGTTCATTGTGGAGAATAATTCATCAGGCTAGTTGAATGCTAACTAGGGCCAGATGTGAACTAAAAACCTAGATGATGGAAAAGTCATGGAAGAGTTTCCTCATTCTTTAATTGGGGAATGGATCCATCCATAAAGTTTTGTAAACCTTAATTAACAAAAGACCCCAGACACAAAAGATTGATCTATCTATCTATCTAATTTTCCACCACCACTCAATAATCACTTCACAAATTCTTGCTGAATTGAATTTGGATTCAATTTGAATTACTATCTAGGTCAGAAAACTAATATTTGTCTTGTATAGACTGCCTGGGTCTAGCCATCTAGCCCATTGACCTTGGGTTAACTGGAAAGAATGGAATTATCTGAAGACTAGTATAGTGAATGCAGGAGTCAGAGGTCATGAATGCTAACTTTACAGCTGTGGGCAGGTCAAGTGAATCCTATCCATGTGACCCTTGGCTGGGATTTCTTTCTTTCAGCTTCCTGCTTACAAGTGAGATTTTCTGTCCTAGTTGGCTTGAGGCTGTAACTTCTTTTCCCTTGTGCCAGATATGGCCCTGAGCAACTTAAGAATGATCACTGGGTCAAAGAGCTTTTTTACAAGCTGATGAAATCTAGATAAAGGAAACAAAATGAAAATTATCCTAATAAAATCCATCTTCTAAAACATGCATTTGAGGAATGCCTGGTGAGACAATAGAAAATTCTAGTTTGCCTCTTTGAGCTACATTCAGTATTAAGACATAACAAATAAAATACTAATTCTGTTTTTAAAAATTTACTGAGCACTTACTATGTCTGAAGTATAGGCTTGGATTCAAGACACTACACATCAGTTAACAAATATTTTTAAAGCACCTACTAGAAGATTCCTTTCTTTTTGGTGATACTTAACTTTTCTTCCTCCCTCCCTCTCTTCTTCCTTCCTTCCTTCCTTCCTTCCTTCCTTCCTTCCTTCTTTCCTTTCCTGGGACATTTGGGGTTAAATGACTTGCCCAGGGTCACACAGCTAGGACTGTTAAGTGTCTGAGGCCAAATTTGATGAATTTGTAGGATGAATATGTAGATTGGGCATTCGATACATATCTGGTGGTATTAAAACATATAAAATGTGATGAAGGTTGCAACTTTGTGTTCTTTGCACCAGAAAAGCAAAACCAAATCCCTGCTCTCAAGGATCATTGTTCTTGTTTTTTGTCCTTTGTTCTTCATTCTTGAAGACCATGAAATAAGGGAGGGGATGCAATGACATGTAAGTGAAGGAAGGCTATGCAAGACCATCTGCTTTCCTTTCCTTTCCAGAGCCATTTGGATCCAGTGGCAAGATATAGGTCAAGATGACTGGTGATGGTGTTGGATGAAATGGGACATCTTGTCCTTTTTAAATTAGCATCTTCAACAGCACTCAGTTGGACTGAAGCTGCACCCTTAAGGGCCATAGTCTAAAGGAGAAAACAGCTTTCAAGTAACTATATACAAACAACAGAAAGAAAGCACTACCTTTAAAAACAAAAAAATATTCCGTCCTTAAGGACATTATTATAGTTTTAAAATTATATTATATTAGTTGTAGTTTCTTATGGATTATGGCATTTACACAAGTAAGTTTCTTACAAAAGTAATTAATACTTGGTGGCAATAAGAACAGCACTGGGTAGCAGGTGGGCTGAGTTGAGCTTTGAAGCAGCTAGAGATTCTTTGAAGTAGAGGTAAAGAAGGTGTGAATTTCAGATACAGGGGCCCATTTATGCAAAAGTAAAAGTGTGTTATATGGAATGTGGCATAGCAGGCCAGTTTGACAGGAACAGAATGTAAAGGAAGGAGGAGTAGTATGAAATATGACTTGAAAGGTGGGTTGCAGCCAGATTGTGAAGTTTAAATGCCAGAGTAAGATGTTATCCTGTAGGCATTAGGGAATCATTGAAGAATTTTGAGCAGGGGAATGACATCCTTCTGGATTTTAGGAATATCAACTGGAAATTCTTTGGAGGATAGATGGGAAAGGGTGGGGAGACTAGAAATAGGGCTAGTGAAGGTTTATTTAGTCAACAAGCATTTATTAAGAACCTTCTATGTGCCATGCACTATACTAAATACAGAGAATATAAAAGAAAGGTAAAAAGAATATAGTCCCAGCTTTCACTACTTATGGCAGAGATAACATGCAAACAAAATGCACATAAGGTAAAATGGAGTTAAGTGTGCAGAGGAAAGACAATGCTAGCTTTAAGAGGGACTGGAAAACACAACTAGGTGGTCAGGTCTAGTGGATAGAGCACTGGGAATGGAGTCTAGAGGATCTGAGTTTGGGTCTGGCATTAGATAATTACAAACTGTGTGACCCGGGGCAAGTCAATTAACCTTAAATTTTCCATCCTTAAAACAAACAAACAAAACCCAATAACAACAAAAAACAAAGAACTAGCAAAGTCTGATAGAAGTTAGGATTTTTGTTGAGATTTAGAGAAAACCAAGGGTAACTAGATGGTACAGTGAATGGAACACCAGTCCTGGAGTCAGGAGGGCCTCAGACACTTAACATTTACTAGCTATATGACCCTGGGCAAATCATTTAATCCCAACTACCTCACCTGTCCTTCCCCTGCTTCCCCCTCCACCCTCCAAAAAAAGAGAGACATAAGGAAAACCAGTAATCAGAAGTGGGGAGAAAGCATTCTAAGTACTACAAGGAGGTCAATGTCTGAAGATTGTATAGCCCATAGAGTAAAAGATCTCAAGTGGTCAACCTTCTTTCTTTAGAAAGGAATCCAATTTGTGGCCCCATAGAAATTCTTTCTCTTGGGTCTGAGGAATAGAAGGAAATTCTCAAAATTTACTCATTTGTCTTGGTAATTTATAGACTTATTTTAAGGTCACACTATGGATTTCTTCTTGAGTCTCTCACTTTGGCTAGATACTTAACACTGCCTTTTTCCTAGTGAGAACAATGGTGAGACAAATTCCTTAAGAAAAGTTGATGTGTTTAACCTATATAAGATTGCTTGTTGTTTTAGAGAGGGGGCTCATGGGGAAGAGAGGGAGAAAAAAGTTTATTTTATTTTTAAAAATTTTATTAAAGCTTTTTATTTACAAAACATATGCATGGATAATTTTTCAACATTGGCCCTTACAAAACTTTGTTTCAAATTTTTCCCTCTTTCCCCCCACCCCCTTCCCTAGATGGCAGGTAGTCCAATACATGTTAAATATGTTAAAATATATGTTAAATCCAATATATGTATACATATTTATACAGTTATCTTGCTGCACAAAGAAAAATTGGAGGTAGAAAATAAAAACCTGAGAAAGAAAACAAAATGAAAGAGTGAAAATTCTATGTTGTGGTCCACATTCAGTTCCCACAGTTCTATCTCTGGGTATAGATAGCTCTGTGTAAGTTCATCAGTTCGTGTAAGTCTCTCCAGGCCTCTCTGAAATCATTTTGTTGGTCATTTCTTACAGAACAATAATATTCCATTACATTCATATGCCATAATTTATTCAGCCATTCTCCAATTGCTGGGCTCAGTTTCCAACAAGGTTTCCAGTTTCTTGGCCACTACAAAAAGGGCTGCCACAAACAGTTTTGCTGATGTGGGTCTCTTTCCCTCCTTTAAGATTTCTTTGGGATATAAACCCAGTAGAAACACTGCTGTGTCAAAGAGTATGCACAGATTGATTACTTTTTGAGCATAGTGAAACACAAAGTTTAATAAAGGCAAATGCTGAAAGCTATCTTTGCATATATTTGGAAAAATATAAAATTCTATTGAGAAAAAAAAGAAGTCAATAATACGTAATTTTTAACTGACTTCTTTCTTGACTATGTCCTCATGTCCTCAATGATCAATCCCTCTCTGCCTCTCTGATCTTTTAGAACTTTTACTAGATTGCATATTTAAAGCTGGAAGAGACCTTAGAGACTATGTCATTCAACCCCCTCATTTGATAGATGAAAAAACTGAGACTCAAATTGGGACCTGCTCAAGGTCACTCAGTAAGTATCCAAAATGGGATTTGAACTCAGATCTTTATGATTTCAAGTCCAGTGTTGTTGTATCCACTATACTAATGGTGTCAAACTCAAATAGAAATGGAGGTCACCAAACTGTACACACGATTCCCTACAAATCATATATTTACTTGAAAAATCAGATATGAGCATTGTCTTAAGTTCTATTACAATTTTGCTTATTTTGTTAAACATTTCTCAATTGCATTTTAATCTGATTTAGCCACACTTGGAAGTGTTGTGGGCCACAATGTGGCCTAAGTATTATGTATCTGATACCTCTGCTTTACAACTTTTAAACTCTTAGCATGTATTGTCTTGTATTCATAATTATCTTATTTGAAAACAGATAATTTTATTATAAATTCAATTGCCTTAACAAAAGCAAAATTAATCATTAAACACTCAGGAAAACAAAGGCAATAGACTGTCCTTTTTCTTGAATAGATTGTAATCTAATGGGGAAAATTGCATGCAAAAAAAAAAAAAAAAAAAAAGACCTAAACAAACGACTGACCATTACTAGCTATGTTTAGGCTAAATTGGAAGTAATCAGTAAAAACATTAGAATTAAGGGGATTCTGGCTAGGCTTCCTATAGAAGGTGGGATTTTAATTGGGACTTTTGAAAGAAGCCAGAGGTAGAGATTAAAAGCAATATAATTCAAACTTTTTAAAAATAAGAATTTAACTAAACAGTAGTGGATTAAATGATCTATAACTTTCCTCTTATTGAATCCATTTGGAAAGAAACAGTGGAAAACACTCCTTGCCCTCAAGGTGCTTATATTCTACCCAGATAAAAAATTAATGTTCTGCTTTCCCTTCTGATCTCTTCTATCAAGTGAGATAATTGTTGTTTCTTATATAGTTGTAGTAGAAGCCTAATCTTCTATTTACTCTTTTCTCTTTGGGTCTCCTTATTCATCTTTGTATATTTTTGTGGTCTTCATATTTGTTAATTTTATTGACATAGTAATTGGCAATGCAAATGTCATTATGCTATTATACCATAATTTATCTACTGAGTCCCCAAACATTGACCATCTAAGATTGTTTTGAATTTTTCTTCATTTCAAATAAAACAATTAGGAGAATTTTTAAACCACTTGGTCTTTCTGCTCTATCATTATCATCCTTAGACTAGTAGTTTAAGCTTCAGTAGCAGAGCAATCACTGGGTCAAAGGGTATGATTACTTTTGTAACTCTTAGTGTATATTGCCAGATTGCTCTCCAAGAAAATTGGCTAATTGTATTTATGTGTAGAGGTCATATATCCTTTAACTAAATTCATTCATTTATTCAGTAAACATTTATTTGATGCTTACCAAAAACTGTTTTTTATTTCTGTTAACTGGGTGTGATGAAAATAAATGCAAATTATACAGAAATCTTATGTAAATATATAGGACAAGTAATTCATATATCTGGAGACATGGAAGGAAATTGGAGAATGTGTTTCTTTCTTTCTTTTTTTTAATATAGAAAGGAAAGGGGAGAAGGGGGTTGGATTCTGATCGGGCCTATATATAGGGATTCCCTATGTAATTCTTGGAATTTCTCCTCTATTGGAAAAAAAAGAAAAGTCCTATTTCTTCTTGACAGATATTTATGCTGATAAAAAACATTTCCCACTTCTCAATGCCCTGTCTGGGGTTTAAAAACAATAATAATTACTTTCACTTGAATATAGCAAGCTTTTACTGAGTACTCATCCACAGTGTTAGGTACTGGGAATACAAAGACAAAAGTGGAAACAGTCCCTCCCCTAAAGGAGCTTACTTTCTAGAATTATAATAGCAACAACTCATATTAACTTAGCACTTTATCTTTCACTCAAGCACCTCACTGGAAATGACCCTTTGAGCTGTGCAGAAAATTGGGATTCAGAGCCCTGAATACTCTCAGTAAGTGTAGAAATTAGAAGAAAAAACTAAGACCATTTTACTCCAAGACTAGAAATCTGATGTAAATAAGATAACTATTACAGCAAGACTTGTAAATTTGAAATGCAGTGAGCTGAGGGAAATGGACATTTAATTATCAGAGTTCAAATTGTCCAGTTAAATGAAAAAAACAACAGGGTACATTATTATCTTGGGATGAGCAACTGCTTCAGATTACCTAGGACTAATGCCTGCTTAATTAAGGTTTTCAGTTTATGGCTGGTCCTTGATTACCTGCATCAACAACTAGGCTTGTATCCTCTAAAAATATGCCATGAGACAAATCTCACCTGAGAAATTAAGTCTCCTACTACTTGCCAATTATTTTTTTTAGAAACAGAGCCTGAAGAACTTTAGGTAAGTTTTGAACCAGGCAAGCTAGATGGTGTAGATAGAATACCCCACCTAGGAAGATTCACCTTCCAAAATTCAAACCTAGTCTCAGACACTTTACAATGTGATCCTCAGCATGTCTTTTAATTCTGTTTGCCTCAGTTCCTTACCTATAAAATGAGCTGGAGAAGAAAATGGCAATTTTTTGCCAAGAAAACGCCAAGTGGGGTCACAAAGAGTGAATGACTGGAAATGATTTAACGAAAGGTTTGAAATTGTCCATTTCCTTCTTCCAATATCTTTCCACAAAAAGCATGAATACTGTTTTAGCTATTTAAAGAGTCCAAACAGCATAAACGAGTAATTAGATGTAAACACAGAGACCCGGAACACACACAAATTCTTTCCTCCTGAAAGTATGGCTCCTCTCTGGACCTTCTTTAAGTGAGGGCCACTACTCCAGCTAAGTTTCTTTCCTTTTTCTCTAGTCTTCATCCTAGAATTTCTACAAATCTTTCCCCTAACTCTCTTTGTTTTTTCCCTTCAGAATGTGAGTTCTTTGAGGGCAAGGATCAGCTTTTCCCTTTTATTTGTGTCCCTACTCCTTAGAACTGTTTCTGGCATTTAGAAAATGCTTAATAAATGCTTGTTGACTGATTTAGCTTTAGTCCTATACCTCCAATTGCTGCTGGTAGCTCAAAATCATCATGTCCAAAATGGCACTAATTTTCTATTAATTTTTTAAAAATCAAAATCTATAAAATACCTATCAAATTTTCTTACTTCTCTTGAAGACCCTTCAGTCTTTTCAGGCATTTAGGCTTCCAAATAATTGTCTTTTTTTTTTTTTTTTTTTTTTTTCCTTTCCTCCATCTCCCCTCCCTCTCACCTCCTCCATGTTGTCAGCTGCCAAATCCTATTCTCTCTCTCCTGCCTTACATCTGTTTTCTTTGTTTCTCATTTAACTACTGTTCAGGCTCTTTAGCACAATCATCAATTTACTTTGCTGTCTCCTCTTACTCTCCCAGTCTTCAGAGTTGCTTCTAAGATAAAATACTCAGCTAGACATTAAAAGTCCCTACCCAAATTGGCTTGAATCTACTTCCCAGTCTTATTTCACTTTAGTATCTTTATGTACTTTGTTTTCTAATAAAATAGAGATGCTCCACCTGGTTGTGCTAGCTTCTCCAACTTGTATACATTTATGTAAGCTATTCTTGAGCCTGGAACCCATTCCCTCCACATGAATATTGAATAATGAAATATTTTCTTAGTATGAAGGCCCAAGTTAAGTGCAGCTTTCTACATAAAATCTTCTCTGAATTTCTAACTCCCCACCTGGAAATGATGTCTTTCTCATAAAGATTTCTTATAATCCATTGGATGACAATCTTTGTTCTTGTTGAATCCTTACTTGTGTTTGGGGTATACATTCTCGTTTTCACTATAAGGTTGAGAGTAGGTAGTATGTTATTGATTGTTTTAAATACATGATATTGGTGTCTTTTGTTCTCACATTAGTTATTTCAAACCACCATCTCCAAACTGAATCCATTTTTGTGACAAAAAATAACAACTTAACAAAACCATGAGATGTATCTTATAATGGCTACAATATCCTGAAGTTGTCATGGTACCCTTCCTCTTTGCTATGAGGGAGTTGGTTTATATATTTTCTATTCTCTGGGATCTGGTTTTTCCATTAGAAGGCACCTGGATGCCATAATAAATAGAGCACTGGGTCTAGAATCAGGAAGACCTTAGTTCAAATCTAGCCTCAGACATTTACTAGCTATGTGAGCCAAGTTAAGTGATAATACCTACTTCATAGGATTGTTGTGAACAAAGCAAAAATGTAGTCGCTCAAAAACAAAAGCAATAACGTGAAATGAATAAATTCATAGATATTTTCCCAAATGTTCATATAGATTATTTGTACCCAACTTGTAGAGCTTTCCAAGCTCTTAATTGGTCTCATCTATAATTGGATGAACCATACTTAGTCCTCTTCAAGTATGAAGGATAATAACAATAATCATCAAATGAGATATTGGTAAAGCTCTTAGCACGCAAAGTAGGCATGTAAAAAATACTTGTTCTCTTTTCTCCTTTACTCCTTAACTTATTTTTAGTGATCTTTTTATTTACTTTGTTATAGTCATTTTCTCTTTTCATTCAACCAAGCAACAGGTGCTTATTAATATATATACAACATGTGCCAATTAACGGGCAACTAAGTGGCACAGTGGATAGAGTACTGGACTCAGAGGAAGGAAGGTCTTAGTCCAAATCTATCCTCAGATATTTATTAACTGTGTGACCCTGGACAAGTTACTGTTTGCCTCAGTTTCCTCACCTGGCAATGAACTGGAGAAGGAAATGGCAAAACATCCAGTGTCTTTGCCAAGAAAATGCCAAATGGGACACTAGGAGCTGGACATGATTGAAAAACAACTAAACAACAAATAACATGTGCCAACACTGAACTAGGTGCTGGACATAAGAAATCTAAAAATGAAATGAGCTCTATTCACAATGACCTTACAGTCTCAAATTGGGGGGAGGGAAGGAGAAGTACTTATATAAAAATATATGTAGTATCAGTTTAAATTAATGAATGCAAATCCATACCAATAGTTAAATATAAGGTAGTTTAGGAGGACCTGATATGGATGTAGAGTTAGCAGAGGAGATAAGATGTTTTCTTGGTTCTGTTTATTTTATTCTGTGGGTCACATCAACCATTTATAATTCCTTAAATTTTTTTACTTCATCATTTCTTACTATGTGATATTCCATTACATGTAGATATAGTCTTTTTAATTCTTTTTGAGTGATTACTAGCTGATGAGCATCTATTTTGTTTGAATTATGAATTTTTTAAAATTTATTTGGATTTTTTTTTGAATTTATTTGGATTATGAATATTTTGGCATATGTTAGACTTTGACTTCCTTGCCCAATAGTGTCTTTATTGGGTCAACTATGCTGTTTTAAATCTCCCCCTCTCAGAATCAATGTGTAATAAATTTTGGACTGAAGCTCATTTAAAGATTTAATAATGATTGCAATCTAGCTTTCTTGCTTCAATAGCTGCAAAATAATTGATTATGTCATCAAAATCAATTCGCTTTTCAAGATTTTATTCACTGCAAGGAATACTTAGATTTGCCAGGCAATTTTAAATAATTTTGAATTAGTTTTCTTTTTCCTGATATGATAGTAAGGGGAAAATATAAACTAAGATACAATATTATTCCTATGTTTCAATGCCAGTCTTCTTCATTGTTCCTCTCTGTTATGTCCTACTCAGCCACTCACTTTATCAAGCCCTAGTTCTAGAATGTTTTGAACAGAAATAAAGTTAGTTTTCTTATTGGATTTAGGGATGACACAAAGGTAGGAAGGAAACAAGTACAGGATCCAAAGAAATTTCACTAGACTAGAATGATAGATTAAATTTCAGAAGGTGAAATTTAATAGGGATAAAAATAATTTATTGTCCTTGGATTAAAAAACAATAGTTTTATAAGAAGAATAGGACATTGATGTGGCTAGACATAGTTCATGTAGTAAAGACTTGAGGGTATGTAGTGATGGCAAACTCATTATGAGTCACCAGTATGTTGTAACAGTGGAACAGCTAATACAAACACACACATACATGAATGTGTGTGTTTGTTTATGTTTCATTAATATATAATTTTAAACAAGGAATGTAGTATGACAGTTACTCTGTATCCTTTTTTGGACACACCATATCTAGGCATATTGCATTTAGTTCTAGCTACCACATTTTAGGAGGCATATCATTTTCTTTTCTTCCTGTAATAGATGTCATTGCTATTTGGTTTGTGGTTTTTGTTTTTGTTTTTTAATTTTTGGGAGGGCATTATTAAGGTAGAACAAGTCCTAAGGAGAGTAGCTGTGTTAGTCAGGGAACTTGAAGTCTTATCACTTGAGGATTACTTGGAAGGAGAATTATTTTAAAAATATGTTTTAATTTTAAATTTAAATAATATTTTTCCAATTTCATGTAAAGATAGTTTTCAACATTCATTTTTGTAAAATTTTGATTTCCAAAATTTTTATTCCTCTCTGCTTTATTTTGCTCCTTCCCCATGATATCTGATAGATTATATGTATACATTTTTAAATCTTATTGGAAGAAGAATTAAGAAGTGTGTGTGTGTGTGTGTGTGTGTGTGTGTGTAGGCAATCACTATCTTCAAATATTCAAAGGACTATTATATAGAAGGAGAATGATGAGAATAATACTTGGACAGATATTTAGTTTGGTTCTAGACCATCAAAATAAAACATTTCAATAAAGTTTTTTGATTTCTCAATGCATATAAAAGTTATGTTTACATTATACTGTAGTCTATCAAATATGCAATAGTATTATCTAAAAGTTATACAAACCTTAATTAAAATATATTGTTGCTAAAAATGCTAGACATCATCTGAGCTTTCAGTGAGTTGTAATCTTCTTGCTGATAGAGGGTCTTACCTCAATGTTGATGACTTCTGACTGATTAGGAGTAGGGTAGCTGTAGCATATTCTGAAAATAAGACAACTGTAAAGTTTGTTACACGGATCCACTGTCTTTCACTTGAATACTTAGAGGCAGTGTTGGGTTATTAATTGGCCCAATTTCACTATTGTGACTTAGGGAATAGGAGAGCCAAAGAGATGGAGAGAGATCAGGAATAGCAGTTGTTAGAATAGTCCCAAGACATATAAAATTTATTGATTAAGTTTACCATCTGGGTATGGTTCATGTTGCTCCCAAATAATTATAATAGCTACATCAAAGAAAGCTCACTGATCATAGATCACCATAACAGATAGAATAATGAAAAAGTTAGGAATATTGTGAGAAAGACCAAAATGTAACAAACATGATGTGAATACATGCTGTTAGAAAAAATGGTATTGATAGATTTGCTTGACCTAAGATTTCCACAAACCTTCAATTTGTAAACATATTCACACACATTTACACAATATGTGAAGCTCAATGAAACAAAGTGCAAAAAAAAAAAAAAATGACTTCAGGTTCAGCAGAAATAGGAATAGTGGAGTGGAAGTTAAAAAGAGGCAGATTTTTGCATAAGCTGCATGTGTAAAATGCTTTATGTACTTTTAAACACATTGAAATGTACATATTATGTACCATTAGACATATTGAAATGTTGATTACTTTTGTAGAACATTTTCTCCCCCTATTTTAATTCTTGTAACCAGGAGTGGCTCTTGGTAGGGAAGGGAGGAAATGAATGTGTTGTAGAAACAAAACGTAACAATAAAAACAATTTCTAAAATTTATTTTTAATAGTATTTTATTTTTCCAAATACGTGCAGATAGTTTTCAATATTCACCTTTATAAAACCTTGTGTTCCAAAACAGCAAATAATCTGACAAGGGTTAAACATGTGCAATTTTTCTAAACATTTCCATATTCACCCAGCTGCACAAGAAAATAGATTAAAAAGGGAAAAAATACAAAGAAAAAAAAAAAAGAGCAAACTAAAAAACAAATAACAACCATGATAAAGGTGAAAATACTATGCTTTGATCCCCATTCATTGTCCATAATTCTTTCTCTAGATGTCAATGGCACTAAAAACAAAATTTAAAAAAGATGTCCCAAGTACAATAGGCTACATTAAAGGATAGTGGGTTTCATACAGTCAAGATCTTTAGATTTTTTGATTCTCTAGTTAATATTGGTAGTGCTGTGGAAAGATGGGTACAATAATACATTGTTGATGAAATTGTAAATTGTTCTAGCCATTCTGGAAAGCAACTTGAATTATTCCGAGAAAGTAACTAAAATGCATTTCACTCAATGATTCCACTTTTAAGCAAATAACCTAAGAAGGTCAATAATAAGATATATATATATATGAAAATATTTATAGCAGCACTTTTTATAGTAGCAAGGAACTGAGAACAAAGTAAATATTCAGTGATTGTGGAATGACTTGTATTGGTATCTAATTGTAAAAGCATGTTATTGCACAGTGAAAACAAAAAACAAAGAAGCAACCCCCCTCCCCAAACTATAATGAATATAGAGAGGCCAGGGGAAGTCATAGAAACTGACACAAAATGAAGAACTAGGAAAACAAACAACACAATAACTATATCAACATAAATGGAAAAGATTAAAACAAATCAAAAATGAAGCACACACTATTTATTATGACCAAGACTATCTATTCTTAGATATAAGAATATTCTTTCCTTCTTTTGCAGAACAGGAGTACTCTGGGTATTGAATACTGGGCATAATGTCAGATTTGGTTGAAATATGGGCCAGTTTTGTTGACTCGCTTTCTTTTAATTTCTTGTTATAAGGGATGAGTATTTGAAAAGAGGAGGAGGAAATTGAGAAATATATTTTGGGGAAGTATTTTTTTTAAGGAAAAAAAGATTCTTTGATTATTTTCAAATGGGTATCATTCCCCAAGATCCAAGCCTCTTAAATGGTACATACTCTTTCCTGAATGCACAGCCTTCATTGACTCTAAAATGAACATTCCTCTAATCTGCAGCCATCCTAGGTTCCTGGTGATGAATGGAACTATAGATAGGAAGGAAGGAAGGAAGGAAGGACAAACACACACACACACACACACACACACACACACACACACACACACACACACGCCATTTTGTTTCCTTGCCTATTTTTCTGAAATCAACTAACCAAGGACAGCTAGGTAGTACAGTGGATAGGGCACCATCTTTGAAGTCAGGTTGATCTGAGTTCAAATCTCAGACACTTCTTAGCTGTGTGACCCTGGGCAAGTTATTTAACCCCAATTGCCTCAGGAACAGAGGCACAAATAGAAAGGAAATAGCAGATAGTTCAGACTCTTTCAGCTGGATGGATCTGCTATACATCCAAAATCTATTTATCTGTTCTTGCTTTTTTTTTTTTTTTTTTTTAATAGCTACTTGTTTTTCTTTTCTTTTCTTTTTGTAATTATTATTATAGCTTTTTATTTACAAGATATATGTAGGGGCAATTTTTCAGCATTGACAATTGCAAAACCTTTTGTTCCAACTTTTCCCCTCCTTTCCCCACCCCTTCTCCCAGATGGCAGGTTGACCAATAGATGTTAAATATGTTAAAGTATAAGTTAAATACAATATATGTATACTTATCCATACAGATATTTTGCTGCACAAAAAGAATCGGATTTTGAAATAGTGTACAATTTAGCTACTTGTTTTTCAACAATAGGTTATAACCTATTGCAACATGGAGTCCTCTTCAGTACAGAGCTTGGGAGGCAGAAATCCAGCACAATGGCCAGTAAAATGGACACAGACCTGATTCTCTCCTCTCTCTTGGAACCAGCTGCTTTGCCTTTTCTGCTGTACTAACAACTGTTTTTTTGAACTAAGTCTTCTCAGAGTTCCTAATCCTTCTACAGAAACAATCTGAAGAGTCTTTTATTGCCATAGATGAATCTACAGGCATTTTGAAGGTTCTAGGAAACTTGTGTGGCCACAGGCCCAATTTCTCTTTGATATAATGCAGTGCAATCATTCAATTTCAAGATCTGGAGTCAAAAAATCTGGGTCCTGTTTCCAAAACTTAGTGTTAGTGTGATTGTAGAGATTTTGAAAGAATAATCCTTACACTGTCTTGCTTGTTAGATTGTTGTATTGAAAATATTTTGCAAACTATAAATTGCTATGGAAATTTGAGTTATTTTTTCTGTAATGCTGTCAGTGTTTTCAAATCAATAATAACAACAACAAAACCCAAACAAACAGAAAAGGTTGAGGGAAAAGTAAAAGAAGAAAGCTTTCCAAATAAGTTTGATCAGGGTTTGGCAGATATTTATTTGTGAGAGTGTCTAGAAATTCTATCATGTGTGCAAAGTATTTAAAAACTAAAAAAGTATTATTTTGAATTTGATAGACACAAATGCAAACATTTCCATATACAAAGAATTGGAAAAAAAAAAGTATTGTATTTGAAACTTTGAGTTTTAAGTGTTAAAAAAATTAAATATGTTTTGTTTTGTTTTAAAAGTATATATTAAAGATAAGCATGGTGGTACACATTTGTAATCCCTGATATCATTGAGGTTGATGCTCATGGATTGTTTGGATGTGGAGTTTTAGCATTATTATAATGAGTTCCTGAGAGCAGAGAACCACAAAAAAGGGATGAACAATTCAAATTGGAAATAGAGCAGGCTGGGCTCCTTTGCTGATCCATAATGGCATCAGGCTCATGAGTAGCCCCAACACTTTAAACCTGGGTAAAAGAGGGAAATCTAAGGAGGGTGGGAAAGATGGGGGGAAATGAGGGGAGAAGGAAAGAAAAATAGGAAGGAAATTTAAAATGCAGTTTATTAGTTCCAAAGATTTTCTTCTTTGTATATTTCACTTTATACTTCTTTTTTTCTCTTCTGTATATATAAAAAAACCCTGCTTCATTGATATTCCCTTTTCTCCCTGTCCCTCTCCATTCATTAAAAAGCTCATCTTTGTAACAAGTTAGCATAATCACATATAATGGATTCATACATATTGTTCATGTCCAAAAATATATGTGTCTCATTCTACATTTATAGATATAGATCTATAGTTGGGAAGTGAGAAGTATATTGCATCCTTCATACTCTGAAGTTATAGGATTATAGATCTAGAATTAGACAGGTCATGTACAGATAGAAAACATCAAGAGAAAACATCTGAACCCAATACTCTAGTGTTATAGTTGGTCATTGCACTGATCAGAATTTTTCAGTTTTTTCTTTATAATTATATATGTTTTATAAACAGTTCTTATTCTGTTTACTTGACTCTGTATCAGTTCATACAATTCTTTCTAGGTTTCCTTTTTCATGTACTAATATTCTATTATATCATATTCTAAAATTTGTTCAGCCATTCCCCAATTGAATATCCCCTTAGGTGTTTGCTACAACTCAAAGTCCTGCTATGAGTATTTTTGTATATTTGAAGTCTTTCTTTTTATTCTTTCATATCTTTGAGCTTTAGGTCTAGAAGTGGTATTTCTGGGTCAAAGAATATGAATAGTTTAATGACTTTTTGGTTATACTTCTAAATTTCTTCCCTGAAGTGTTGTATCAATTTGCAGCTTCACTGCCATTGCATTAATGTGGTTGTCCTCCCACATTCTCTCCAACAATTGTAATTTTCCTTTTATGTCATCTTTGCCAATTTGGTGGGTCATTAGATGGAACATTAGAGTTAACTTTAATTTATGTTTTTCTTATTAGTGATGTGGAACTTTTTTTTTTTAACATGGTTTTGATGGCTTACTTTTTTTTTGAGAACTGCCTCTGATCATTTTGTTTGATCATTCATCTGCTGAGGGATGACTCTATATTTGAATTAGTTTTCTCTTTATCTTGGTTATCAGACTTTATCAGAAACACTTGGTGTAAATATTTTCCCCTCAGGTAACAGGTTTCCTTCTCATTTGAACTGCATTAGGTTTTTGCTTGTGTAAAAGCTTTTCAATTTTTATATAATATTATCCATTTTATCTCCTGTAGGTAAGAAATCTTTGCCTATCCATAATTGTGGGGAAAAAAAGAATGTCCTTTTTTGATTCTTGAATTGGTTTTTAATATGACCTAGGTAAGGTGTCATTTAGAGCCTATGTTGTAATATGATGATCTAAACTAAATTTCCACCAGACTGTTTTTTTCAGTTTTATATAATTTTATTTTCTCTGAATATTGAATCTTCAAATAGTTGAAATTTTTAGGCTTAATAAGGACTATATTACTGTGTTTATTTCCTTCTGGATTTCTGCCTCCTAAACTATTTTGTTTTCTTTTTTCTTCCACCTCTCTCTCTCTCTCTCTCTCTCTCTCTCTCTCTCTCTCTCTGATCTTTTTATTTTTCAAAACATATGTGGACAATTCTTCTATATTAGCCCTTGCAAAACCCTGTGTTTCAATTCTCCCCCCCCCCCCCCCTTCTCTCACCTCCTTCCCTAGATGGCAAGTAGTCCAATATAACCACATCTCTTTTTTTCTTTCTGATTTTTCTATTTGTACTTTTAAAAAATTACTTAACTTATGGGTTTTCCTTTTGGAAAATATTATCAAAAGAATATTTCTTTGTAGTGTTTGGTTCTCCTATTCTTTATTGATTTAGGACATTGTGCCAGGACCCAGACCTCACTCTTGGGTTAGACTTGTTTGTACTGGCCTTAATTTCTGAGGCCAAACTTCTGGCTTTCACTTTTTGTATTATATGCAGACTCAGAGTGTCGACAGGCCTTAGTTTCTCTGGTCAAAGCTTTGCAATTTGATTAGAGTACTGCTGCTTCCTCTAGCTTTTTTGGTACTTTGCTGGTTGGCATCTTCCATCCCATTTATGTGAACTGGGGCTCACTTTCCTGGTAAGGACCTCTCTTTCATTGCTTCATCTATTGGTTGTCTTTTCTCCTCACAATCTTGGCCAAGATAAAGAAACTTACTACATGTCTTTTTGATTTCTTGATAATTCTTTGATTTTTGTGGTGTGTTTTTTTTTTTTTTTGAGGTCATTAATATGTAAATTCTTGTATCTTTTGGTGGTGACATCATAATATTTTCTAACAAATATTTTGTTGATGCTTTTTTCTTTTTTTTTTTTCCATCATTCATTTTCCATAGATACTGATCATTGTAATGAAGAATTATGGATAAGCAAAACAAGCCATATTGTCCATGAGCAACAATGTATGCCTTATAGCATACTTGTCATCCACTATCTGTGCTGAGATAGAAACAAGCTTCTTCATTGGGTTCTGAAATCATGATTTATCCTTACATTATTTGGAATTCTAATGTCATTCAATGTTGTTCTCCTTTGCATGAAGATCATTGTGTAGATTATTTTTCTGGTTCTGTTTATCAAACTAAGTTTTTCTGAATTTTTCATATTTTTAGTTTTATGATAGAATAAGATTTCATTACATTCACATATTATGCTTTGTTCAGCCATTTAATAGGAATGCCTCTAGATTTTTGGTTTCTACTATTTCTGGTAGTAATCATTTGTCAGTAAAACATGAACATGTAGGTATATTTGTATGTCATTAATGTTCTTATTAAGCAATAGATGTTCTATGTTGTCATAGTAGAGAATTCTGATAAAAAGTGATCCATTAGAGAAAGAAATGGCAAATCATTCCAATTTCTTTGCCAAGAAAACCCCACGATCATGTTAAAATGACAAAAAAAGATGATTTTGGAAGATGAGCCTCTCAGATCCAAAAGTGTCCAGTACACTATTGGGAAAGAATGAAAGACAACTACATGTAGAACCAGTATGAATGAAACGGTTCTGCCAGAACTTGGGGGAAAAAAAAAAAAAAGGTTCAGCTGTGGATGTGTCTGGTGAAACAACAAGAACTTGGACAGATTTCAAGAGATAATGAGGGATAGAAGAGTCTGGAGGACTATGGTCCACGGTGTCATGAAGAGTCAGATATTACTGAATAGCAGCAAGGGCTTTATTGTGTTTATAAAAGGACATTGTGTCAATTAGGGACATCTAGGGCAAAAAAAAAGTGAGGAAAGATAGTGTGGATTATGAGCTTTGAAGAATTGAGAGGGGCTTAAATAGTCTTCTCTTGGGAATTATCTCTAAAAATCAGACAAAAGAAAAGATTGAATTGTGTTGTTTAGGAAAAAAGATAAGCTGGGGTGTATTCAGTTAAAAAAATCTCAGAGTGTATTTCTTTTTTTTGGCTGAGGTAATTGGGGTTAAGTGACTTGCCTGTGGGGTAACACAGCTTGAAAAATTAAGCGTCTGAGGCTGGATTTGAATTCAGGTCTTCAGGTCCACTTAGCTGTCCCATATTTCCCTTTTTAAGACACAGTCAGTAGAACATACATTTCTTTTTTTTTTTTTTTTTCCATTTTTTAATTAATTTTATAATTATAATTTTTTTTGACAGTACATATGCATGGATAGTTTTGTTTTTGTTTTTGTTTTTGTTTTTTACAGCATTATCCCTTGTACTCACTTCTGTTCTGAATTTTCCCCTCCTTTCCTCTACCCCCTCCCCTAGATGACAGGCAATTCCATACATGTTAAATGTGTTATAGTATATCCTAGATACAATATATGTGTGCAGAACTGAATTTCTTGTTGCACAGGAAGAATTACATTCAGAAGGTAAAAGTAACCTGGGAAGAAAGACAATAGTGCAAACAATTTACATTCAATTCCCAGTGTTCTTTCTCTGGGTGTAGCTGATTCTATCCATCATTGATCAACTGGAACTGAATTAGCTCTTCTCTATGTTGAAGATATCCACTTCCATCAGAATACATCTTCATACAGTGTTGTTGTTGAAGTGTACAGCGATCTCCTGGTTCTGCTCATTTCACTCAGCATCAGTTCATGTAAGTGTCTCCAAGTCTCTCTGTATTCATCCTGCTGGTCATTAGAATATACATTTCAATAAATCTTGGCTAGATGTAAAATGGTTCACTAAGCTGAGTTTAGCCTTGTCTTCCAATTCTGAGAAAACAAAGGCAGCTTTACATGTCCAAACATGAATTGAATCTCAGAAAAGGTCACATTTAGAGATAGATCCAGAACTGGCATTTGTCATCATAGACTGAGTTTGAGTTTAAAAGGCCAGCCACCTATAAGGCTGTTAGGTGCTTTGCCTACAAAGGATTTCTTCCTATTCAATAGGACTCAAAGCACTGTTTTCTCTTCTAATTTATACAACATATTATGTATATTACATTTCTCTGAGAATGTGTCTCTTTTAACTAATTCCTGCTCCAAAAATCTTATTTTTCCCCCCTCCTTACTCACAGAGTTTTGTTTTTAAATATGACTAAGATATGTCAGTGACATTAAGAAAAGGATTTTTCACGGCCCTCAGAGGATAGTCTGATACTGGGGCTATCAAAAGCACAAGAGTAATTTTCCTATTCTCAAGCAGTCCTAATCTATTGAGTCAGAAATCTTTCCGGAAAAGGGGACTACAACTCAGCTGTTCATGATTGCTTCCTTTCTCTATAGGAATTTTTTTTAATGCCTCATGGTGGAAAAAGTTGAGGTCTGCTTTGGGCTCAGGCTTCAGTATACTGGGATCTGAAAGCCTCTTAACTCTCCCCTTAATTGAATGCCCATAGTCACAAGATTAGTGAATTTTTGGGTCTGGGACTCAAATCCAGATCTTCAGACTCCAAGCCTCAGAATCTATTTGATACACAAACTTACCTTGAGAGAAGAATGATTTATGGAAAAAACCTTTTCTCTGAGAGGTGGATAAGGACTCCACCACAACCAAGGATAAGGTTTTTCCGTATGTGTTTTGAGAGTTCAGGGCAAACGAAGGGAAAACAAACACAGCAAGCATTTTCCTTTCAAGGCTCCTTTGGCATGTTCACACACCCTGATGGAGCAGCCAATGTGGATACCAGGACACACACAGGTCCCTCCATTCATTGAGGCAGCAAACCATCCTAGCAACCATCTGGACTTCCCCAAAGACTCCCTGAGTGCAGCCAGGGGAGGAAGTCCACTCTGCTCCAGCTTAGCTGGGTAGGAAGAGTTTCTTTTCGTTCTGGGTGGAGAAGGACAAGAGATCAGCAGGTTAATAACCACTAAGGACAACAGTAGTGCTATTCTAAAGAGTTTGAAATGAGTTTGCTTCTCATAGTATAGGGAAAAATGCGTGTGAATGTATGTATGTATATATGTATGTAGTGATGAAGGTAGTAGCAGGAGATATAGAGACAGAGATCAAAGATTTATCAATACTTTTCTTAATTAAACAGATGCCTTGACCTAGGAGTATAACTTGGATCCTGAGGTATAGGAAAGTAAAAATCATTTCTGTCCTTCAAAAAATGAATCAATATGGTACTATGCTGAGTGATTCCTTTATAAATTAGTCTACTTTATAATTAAGGAAAGGCAAAACACATTTTTATATATGAATGTAATGGAATACTATTATGCATTAAAAAATGGTGAAAGGAATGGTTTCAGAGGAACTTAAGAAGACTTATATGAACTGATGCAAAGGAAAGCAAGCAGAACCAGGAGGCTAATTAATACAATAGTAAGATTGAAAGACAATTTTGAGAGAAGAACTCTGATAATCACAATGACTAATAATTCCAAAGCACTGATAAGAAAGCATGTGTTACCTACCTTCAAACACAGAGATAATGGACTTTTTTTTTGGGTAAATTTAAATACAAAACAAGAAAAGGGAAAAAAAAAAAAGATATTGCCCTGTACACAGCAAAACATGAGAGGATATTTCTACTTGTGATTTTTCTCTGAAGGTGGATAGTCTTTCCAGGTTTTTCAAAATCAACCAACTCATTTCCTACACCACAGCAATATCCCAACACAATCACATTCTGCTGAGAGAAAGTTTATCCCCAATTTTCTGTGTTCCTTTTATTCTTAGCTTCATTGGTTTTATTTATACAAGAAAATTTTAATTTAAAATAGTTGAAATTATACATTTTATACTTCAACAATGCTCTCACTTTATAATGTGGTTTAAAGTCTCTTACTGCTGATTTTCCTTTCTGGTTGGTTTTT
Organism: Sminthopsis crassicaudata; assembly: GCF_048593235.1. NCBI lineage: Eukaryota > Metazoa > Chordata > Mammalia > Dasyuromorphia > Dasyuridae > Sminthopsis > Sminthopsis crassicaudata. The sequence continues at coordinate 397,721,104 of NC_133618.1, forward strand.
TTTTAATTTCTGACTTTTTGTTCTTCCAAATCATCTTTGCTATCATTTTTCCTAACTCATATAATTTTTTAGTAATTTAATTGGGATGGTGTTGAATAAATAAGTTACTAAGTAAAATTGTAATTTAAAAATTACATTGGCTTTATACATGAACAGCAAATGTATACCAATTATTTAGATTTACATTCTATTTGTATAAAAAGTATTTTATGCTTATGCTCACATACATTCTATGTTTTGGCAGATATATGCCCATTTAAAATGGTCTAAAACAATTCTGAACATTATTGTTAACTCAGTATGGTTTCCCTATTTTTTCTCTTGATTGTCTATTTTATATTTAGCTTTTAAGTATCTCTCATTTTTATTGTGTTTCCTGAAAACATAATTTTTGAATTGAAATTTTAATTCCATTTTATGGGTAAATTCATCCCATTTACATTCTAAGCTTACTTAATTACTTGTTTATTTTTCTCCTTCCTCCCTATCCTTCTTGACCTTTTGTTATTTGAAAAAATCTTCACTATCCTTTCCACCCTATTTACCTTTTCTCCTCACTCCTTTACTTCCACCCACTATTTTGCTCTCTTGTTCCTTAACATACCTACCCCTCTAAGAGTCTTTTTGATATCCTCTCTTGCCCTAACCACTTACCCTTTTTGTTCTTTCTGAATTTAGAAAATTGTATGTATGTGTATGTGTGGGTGTGGGTGTGTGTGTATGTTGCTCCCTCTTTAACCCATTCTTGATGAGAGTTCCATCATTACCCACCTTCCTCTCTACTACCTTCTTTTGTATCAATTCTTCCTTTTATGTTTCATTTGTATAAGCACTTTTTAAAATCTCTCCGTATAGTTTTTTTTTTTTTACATCACATATAGTTCAGCCCATCTTTTTTTTTAATACCCAAATAATAACAGTCATAAGAATACTGTTAACCTTTACTCAAGCAAGAAAAAAACAATCTGACCTTACTGAATACCATATAATTAGTCTTTAATGTTTACCTTATATATTGGGGCAGTTAGGTGGTGCAGCAGGTTAGCCTGAAGTCAGGAGGATCTGAGTTCAAATCTGTCCTCAGACACTTCCTAGCTGTGTGACCCTGGGTAAGACACTAAACCCCAATTGACTCTGGAAAAACAAACAAAAAGGGCAAAAGAATGTTTACCTTGTATTTCTCCTGGTTCCTATATGTTGAGTTTTCCATTAAGTTCTGCTGGTTTTGTCACAAATAGAATCTTTCAATTCATGAAATGTCTATTTTCCCCCCTTTTCACAATATACTTAACTTTGCTGGTTAAATTATCCTTTGCAATAACTCAGCTCTTTTGCTTTATGAAATATAGTATTCTAAGACCTATAGTCCTTCAATGTTGTTGTTGTGTAGGTCTTGTATAATCATTATTGTACTCCATGGCTTTTAAGTTGCTTTTGTTTTTGTTGTTGTTTGCATTATTTTCTCCTTCACTTGGGAGCTTTGAAACTTGGTTACAATATTCTTGGGATCTCTTTCAGATGGTGATTGGTAGATTTGTTCTACTTCTGCTTTGCTTTCCTGTGCTAGAACTCTGGGGCAGTTTTCCTAACTAATTTGTTGTAATATTGTATCAAAATTCTGTTTTTATCATAATTTTCAGGTAGTCCAACCATTATTACTATTCTTTGATCTGTTCTTTAGATCAGTTTTTATAATGAGATGTTTCACATTCTCTTCTATTTTTTCGTTTATTTTCATTTATTTTATTATTTCTTGGTGTCTTAGAATGCCTTTAGCTTCCTGTTACCCAATTCTAGTTTTCAAGGAATTGTTTTCTTCAAATTTTTGTTTCTTGTTTAAAGTTGGTTAACTTTCTTTCTGTGATTTTCTTGGATTGCTCTTAATTTTTTTTTCCCTTGATCTCTCTTGATTTAAAAAAAAGTCCTTTTTAACTTCTTTCAAGAACTCTTTTTGTGCTTGGGACTGTTTGATGTTTCTCATAGGTAGATTTTCTAGCTTCATTATTTTCCTCTGAATATTAACCCTGATCTTCCCTACCTCCAAAGTAGTTATCTATGTTTGAATTCTTTCTCCTTTGCTTGTTTGCTTTAATTTTAATTTAGTTTTATTTTGTTTTTACTAGTTATTAGTATTATCAAGTTTCAATCCCAATGTGTGGGAAATGATGTCCAAACCTTACGTCTTTTTTAACTGTTATTTTCTGAGGTCTGTTTTGGGATCCAACCATAGACTCCCTTCTCCACTCCTAAACTACAACTAGAATGGTCCATCGTTCTGTCCCACAATGCTTTTGCTTTCTGTGGTCTCTCCTGTGACTGCAAACTATAGCTGTCCTCTGAGTCCTGGAATTGAAATCGGAGATTTTGCTCTCCTGCAAGTGCCCACAGTCAGGTCCCTTGCCCCTCTGCTACCACACTTATCAGGTATGTTCTAGCTCCTTCTTCCCAAAGTAGCCACAGCTGGGAATGCATCTGGTTAGCCTTCCTATCCTGACACTGCCCATGAGGTGAAAGCTCCTGAGATTGAGGTTGTGGCCCTGTTACCCCTAGGGCTGGTCTATAAATTCCTCAGACTTGGCCTGGAGGTATCTTCAGTTCACTTAGACTGAACCTCCACTCCTTGAGGTCTCTCTTTTGTTTTATTTAAGTTCCTCTGCATGCCCTCTGATGCTATGTTCTGTCTTTTTTCTTTTTCTTTTTTTCTTGTGGAGGAAATTTAATGAGCCGAGTTTTTTGACTTACTCTGTCATCTTCTTTGATGATCTGAATAGATCTGAAGCAAGAATCACACACATAGTTTCCCTGACAAGTGATTGCTCAGGTACTGCTGCTGAAGACCTCCAAAAATAGAGAATGTCTTATATCCCTAGATAAAGTGGAAGCTCCTGGAGAGCAAGGGCCTCAACTGATATCCAGAGTTATAGAAGAAGATGAACTTAATTTGTTTACTGGGTTCAGAGGATCTTGGAATAAGACTAGTACATTATTAGGATTGTTCTTCCCAACTCTACCAGCATATGTGGACACACTGGTGGAATTTGACTGTACTTGTTTATCTTTTTCCTTGCCTTAGGCAGGTTATTTGGTATATACTTTTACAGTTGCAATCTGTCTCCTTAGAACTCCCAACTGTAATCCTTATTCTGCTTTCCAAGGATACAATGAAGAAATTTATTCCTCTTTCAAATAATAACCTTTCAAATTCTTTAACACCATAATTCATTTCCCATTTAATCGTTGTTTTTTTTCCCCTGAGCAAAAACATCTGTCTTTTCAATTGATAGCTGCATATCATAGTTTCATATCTCATTGCTACCTGTACTCTTAGTGTGTACACTGCAAAATTACACCAATTATAGACTGTTCCCAGGTTCTATAGAAGCTTTGAGAGATTTGGGAGGAAATATGGCTATATTAAGACCAACATGCTACTTAAAAGAGGTAACAAAGATAACAAGGACAAATAGTCTGGGTGCTAAATGTGGGCTACAGAGTAAATGCTATGGGAATTCTGGGGTAGAGGTGGAGGTGGCAGATCATGAGAACTTCCTGAAGGAGACAGGACTTGATCTGGGCTTTGAAGGATGGGAAAAACTTAGCCAAAGTTGTAATATTGTATGGGCTCAGACAGGTGTGCCCATGGGATACTTATAAAATAGCAAACCACTTAATATCATGCATTTCTCTTTTATTCTACCAAAAACTTTGATAGTTCCATCATAATTTTCATAATTAGATTAGGCAAAATCATTCAAACATTCACTAAGAACCTATATACTCTTCTTTGAAGATTGAGGGCTCAATCTTAATTCCCCTGGGAGCTTCTGTCTTAATCTGAACAGTTCACCACTGATGTTCACTTTTCCTCTTCGGTAAGAGGATGGTGGCATCTTGTTGACTGAGATTAATAAACTTGGGATCATAGCATTGTAAGATTTAGAGTAGTAAGGGACCTCAGACACCATATAGTCCGGCTCCCTTATTATTCAGAGAAGGAAATAGGCTAGGGTAATGACCAGCCTGGTGACAGTATCAGAGAGAGAAGGCACATATGAGTTAAAACTTGGCAATTGGTTGTGGAAACGGGTATTGAGAGAGAGTTAAGGGCAATATCTTGGTTGTAAGCTTTGGTGACTAGTTTTCAACTTCACATATGAGCTTCTCTCTTTAGTTCTCTGTTGTTCCTTTATTTATATCATTCTTTTTCCTTAAGAGTCGGGAGACATGGATTCAAGTTTCCTCGATTACCATTTGCCTTGCCTTAGGCAAATAATTTCATCTCTCTGATTGACCCTCAATTTTCAACATCTGAAAAAAAAATGATTATACTAATACTTACCTGCTTCATAGGATTGTTGTGAAGAGCAAATGAAATTTAAGATTATATATTTAGAGAATGAAAGGATCTTAAAGATTATACTTCTAGAGACCACAGGCCATTGCCTTGATCAATAATAGCCACGGTCAGCCTTGCTGTGCCTCCTTTTTTCCCCCCACAGTAGCCAGCAGTCAAAGACCAAAGACCATTTTAGTGCTTTTACTCCATTCTCTTAACCTGTTATAATCTAATCAACATTGAAATATGACCTGGAACAAAACTGACTTGAATGAGGATTATACCTTAAACAAGCCTCATCTCCATATAACTATCCAGGTTGCACCATTTACTCTGTTGATTCCTGTCTTCCATCAGGCAGGAGCAAGCTACTACCATTTGTCTTGCCATCCTTGGTACTATGACAGACTATAATATTCTACTGCCCTTTAGTTCTATTCAGAATCCCTGTAATTCTGAGTTGTAGGCTGCTTAGACCAAAGCTCCCTTCTCTGACCACTATTTCCTGCTTACTCATAGCCCTCTTCAGCTATATCCCTCCTGTATTCTTTTCTCTTGTCCCCTACTTTGGCATTGTGTTTTTTTGAGACTCAATATTCTTTAATAAAATGCCTTTCATATGAGATGGACTTGTGGACTCCACTGAGAATTTACTTTGCATATATTTTATATGTAATTTTCTATAAAACTATAACTTTGCTCCAAGAGAATACAAGGTCCCTGAAGGCAGGAACTGTTTAGCATTTTGTCTTTGTGTTCCTAGTGCCTAACATAGCTCTTGGTACATGGTAGGCTCTTAATAAATGCTATTTGGATTGAATTGAATCTACTCCAATTCCCTTATTTTATAGAGGAAGATAGTGAGACCTAGAAAAGAAGTAGCCTGCCTAAAGTTGAACTTCACAGTTAAGGTCATGAACATCAGGGCTAAAATTTCAGCTTATATTCTCTGACTTTCAAGATGAGATAATTACAGAAAAAGGAACTTTTCAAGCATACCTCCCAACTCATGTTGGGAGGAGAGGTAGGATTTAGAAGACTCATCTTCCAGAAATCAAATCTGTTCTCAAATACTTGTTAGCTGTATAATCCTGTAAGCCATTTAATCCTGTCTACCTCAGTTTTCTCATCTGTAAAATGAGCTAGAGAAGGAAATGGCAAACTACTCCAATATCTTTTGTCAAGAAAACCCCAAATAGGGTCATGAAGAGTTGGACAGGAGTGAAGAATGATTGAGTAACAAAAGGATATCATAAAGTCTCTTTTGCCCAAAGATATCTAATAAATTGGTAGCAGAATTGAGGCTGGAACCTACATCTCTTCCTTTCCTCTCCCTGCTAACCTGAAAATTTCTCTTTTATCCTAAAGACAAACAATACAGAAGTATCTTTCCTCTAGCCTAGCCAATATATAGAACAAAATGACAGTGTTGATTTAAAAAAAAAAAAAGTTTCATCTGTTAAATAGTTAAATTAGAAAGTGAATGGGTATTTCTTTCTCCCTTTTAAAAATCCCATGAAGTGCTTTCTACTTAGGTGGAAGTCATTTGTTTTTCTGTGGCTCAGTAGTCCTTGAAAGAAATAAAAAATGTTCCTTCTTCTGTTCTTTGTGCTCAATATAATGATTCTATTGTTGTGGTTCTGGAGATAAAATTCCATTATGAATGAGAATTAATGAGAGAAGTAAAGCTCCATGAGAAGAGGGATTATTTGTCATCTTGTCTTTAAATGCCTGTTCTCTTTGTCTTTCCCAGGGTCTACTAGGCCCTGTGCCCCTGCACATAGTAAGTGCTTAATAAATGCATATTGGACTGAAATAGTTTGGAATAGGACAAATATCTCATTCAGGTCCTATGTGAAGAGAAATTTGAATTCAAATTTTGGTTTTTCATAAGGTGATGAAGTTATAAGGATAAGGTTATAGTATTTTCAAAGACGAATCTAGGCTCCATCTTCTGGGGAAACATACAAAAAGCTACCTTTTGTGCTGCAAAAATATGAAAAGGTCTCTTAAACTGGCCTAATTTGTCTCTCTTTGATTTCTTTTTCTCCTTCTTTACCTAGCAGGCCTTTTGTTTACTGGAGGTCAGAAAGGAAACATATCAAATGGCCTTCTTAGGTCCAAGTACTCATCGGCGCTAGTAATAAAAGAGGAGCAATATGGTGCAAAGGAATAGGCCATGGTGATGTATGTGCTATGGTATGGGCCATAGTATGGTATTCATACTGGTTGCAGATGTGATCCCATTGACTTCTTTAGTCAGAGGATCCACAAAACAAAGAAATGAAATCAGCACTATACAACAAAGTATAATAGCTATGGAGTCAAGAGAGGAAGTCACATTCTGCTTCTGACATCTTTGTGAGCTAGGGCTTTTACCTTTCCTGGGCCTCATTTTGCTCAATTGTTAAAAGAAGTAAGTGAGACTTTAATCTTTGAGACCCAAGATGAAGTTCCTCTTATTTGTCGGTCTGTGGCCCTAGACTCTCAGAACTTTGACTCTTAGAGTTGAAAGAGATATCAGAGTAATTGGTAAAACCATGATTGAATTTCTTTCACAACAGAGATCATAGGATTTAGAACATAGCTTAAAGTCTAAATGTTGTTGTTTAGTCAATTGGTTATGCCTGATTTTGTGAGCCCATTTGGGGTTTTCTTGGCAGAGATAGTGGAGCGGTTTGCAATTTACTTCTCTAACTTATTTTTATAGATGAAGAAATTGAGGGAAGAAGGGTTAAATGATTTGTTTAGGGATACATGGCTAGTGTCTGAGGCTGTATTTGAACTCAGATTTTCCTGATTCCATCCATTGCACTACCTAGTTGCCCTGCAAGTCCAATAGAATCCAATACCGTTTTATTTTATTCCATTTTTTTGAGGCAATCAGGAATATATCACTTGCTTAGGGCTATACAGTAAGTGTTTGAAGTCAGACTTGAATTCAGATCCTGTCTCCAGGACTGGTGCTTTATCCACTGCACCCCTTAGTTGCCCTTCCTCCCTCCAACACCATAATTTTAAAACATGAGGCCCAAGTGAAGTGATTTGTCCAAAGCCTCACAGGTAGTGGATAAGCTGATGTCAGAGTGGGCTTTGAATACTGAAGACACTAGGATTCCACATCCATTACTCTTTCCAATGGTTCCATGATTAGTTTTCCCAACACATGTTCATGGAACCTTTTGGCTTCCAAAGGTCCAGTCACAGGAAGCTTCTCTCTCAAGTCAGCCTGCCCTTGCAGCTTGGTTTTAAAGTTATTTCTCCATGTGAAATTGAAATCCACCTCCTTGGTACTTCTGCCCATTGATCCTAACTCTGACTTTTTTTTTTTTTTTTTTTTTAATTCATAAAATAATCCTTCAAATACTTCAAGAACACCATTATCTATCCCTAAGTCTTCTCCAGGTTAAATGTCTCCAATTTTTTTCAAATGTTCCTCATAGAACATAGTTTTGAGTCTTCTCTTTAGCCTCTTTTGTATCCTCTCTAGTTTATTAATATTCCTGCTAAACTAAACTAAATACTAAACTAACTAAACACAGGACCCAAGATAAAATCTTGGATTATTCCCTCTCATTTCCTCCATTCTCCTTTTTTAGTCCTCGTCATTAAACTAATGTTAATGCAGCCTAAATTTGCATTAGGCTTTTTGGATGCCATAGCATATTCTCAATTCATTTTTAAAACTTATAGTCCATTAGGACCCCCACTTCTCCAAGTCTTTTTCACATGAATTATTATTAAGCAATATCTCACTTAATTTATACTTGTGCAGCTAATTATCTGAATCTAAATGTAGGACTTTATATTTCTCACAATTAAATTAGACTATTCTAGTAATTTATATTTTTATTGTGTAACCTAATATTAAAAGTACATTCTGTTATTGAACAAATCTTCCTGACTCTTAAGGGATAAGAGCAAAGTGAGCAAAGAGAGGCGTTATTCTTGTTTTACTATTGTCATTATAAGAAGAGGGTGGAAGATTGCACAGAGTAGGTCTGGCATGTCCCTGGTGTTATTTACAACCTTGGTTGTACTAGAAATATGCCAGAGTCAATATTCCTTGACTTAGGCAGGATATGAACATATTTTTGGTGACTGAAATTTTGGCTGTGCTAGTATTTGTTGTGGTAGTGTGTGGTGTGATAGTGCTGGCTAAGCTGTTATGTGGTACAATAGAATGGTCCATGGAAGTGTTCTATCTTTACTACCAGAGGACTAATAATAAGGAAACAAAATTGTTTTAAGTTTTTTTTTTTTTTAATGTCTGTTAAGCTCCCCTTCATGATTTTTATGCTTTTGTGAAGAACAAGTCTGGTCTCCTTCCTGTCTCCCTGCACCAGAAGTGTTCATTTTCACTTTTCATCTTTGCTCACATCTATTGTTTTTACTTCTCCTTTCTCCCCCTTCTCCTTCTCCCTGTGCAGTGTCTACTGGTGCTTCAGGCCCATCTCAAATTCTAAACTATTAAAGCTTCCTCTGGCTTTCTCTGACCTCTCAGATCAGTCCCTTGTTCAACAAATATTAACTGCCTACTCTGTGCCTAACCCTGCCAAGCACATAATCTCCTGGGACAGGAGTACAAAGAATGAAGTTATCCCTATTTGCAAGGGGCTTACCTTCTAACTACGATCTCATACACTGTGACATTCTACCAGGTTGGCTCTTTAGAATATATTAGGCCTTGACAAATATCCTTTGATCTAGGAATGATGGATCATTTTCAACTTTTAAAGAAAGAAAAGGTAAGTATTGCCTCTATCCATAGCAGTAGGCTGAAATCAGGATCACTAGAGGTTTATAAGAGGGACCCAGAAGATTCTCTATAACAACTAAAGAAGAAAGCTAAACACATCTGTTCAGGATAGTCCTGGAGCCACTTATGAGCAGAGTTCAAGCTAGAACAGGTACTGAGAAGTACTGGGGCTACTTTCTGTAATCTTTTAGTCTTTGTGGTATTCATTTCCTAATGCATCCCTCACCTTTACCCTCCAGTTAAGAGAGTTATCCTGCAGAACAAAAAGAAAAGAGGGAGGAAAATTAGCAAAATTAATGAACATGTTGAAAAAAATCTGACATTATATTCCGCATTCTATATCCATAGTCCCTCATCTCTGAAAAGAGAAAACTCTTTCTACCAAAGAAAATCAACACTTTCATTGCCTCTTAGTTTTAGAAAGTTGCTTGGGATATTGAGAAATAAAGGTACTTGACCTAGGTTTGGTTCTCTTTATTCTCTAAAGGAGACAGAAGAAAGATAATGAATAGGGATTTGATGTTAAAATATGCACTTTATCTAAGATAAAATGAAGTCATCTGGCCCAGGTGAACTATGTCCTTCCTTGGGTCCTAAGAGAATGGGCAGATTGAGCCACTGTCAGTGATATGTGAAAGATCAATGAAAATAGGAATATACTATAAGATTGGGGAAGGACCAATGTTGTCCCCTGTCTAAAAAGGGAAGAGAATCAAGCTTACAAAGTGCATGAAAGTGAAATTGACTTTGATTCCTGAGAAGATCCAAAACAGATTCTTTAAACAAAAAAAGTTAGTGAACAATTTAAAGAACTAGACAGGCAGTGATTTCAAAGAGCATTTTGGCCTCATCAAGAACAAACTATTTCAGACTAATCTTTTTTTCCTTTCCTTTTCCTTTCCTTTCCTTTCCTTTCCTTTCCTTTCCTTTCCTTTCCTTTCCTTTCCTTTCCTTTCCTTTCCTTTCCTTTCCTTTCCTTTCCTTTCCTTTCCTTTTCCTTTCCTTTTCCTTTCCTTTACCTTTCCTTTACCTTTCCTTTACCTTTCCTTTACCTTTCCTTTACCTTTCCTTTACCTTTCCTTTACCTTTCCTTTACCTTTCCTTTACCTTTCCTTTACCTTTCCTTTACCTTTCCTTTACCTTTCCTTTACCTTTCCTTTACCTTTCCTTTCCTTTCCATTTATTTGTTGTTGTTGTTGTTGTTGTTGTTGTTGTTGTTGTTATTGTTATTGTTAGTATTATTGAACTAGTAAATGAGAAGAATCACGTGGAAAACCGTAGCTTATCTAAATTGTAGCAAAACCTTTTATCATCTCATATTATTCTGAGAAGATAAAGAGATATGCATCAGACTAGAATATCATCACATGGATTCAGAACTGATGAGTTTTCCAGGCTCTAAGAGTAATGGTTCAGGAAGTCTCTAGTGGAAGGTCTCAGGATCTGTGCTTGACCCAGTGCTATTAAATTTTAATAAAAGCCTTGGTGATGGTTGATATTCCCCGACTCATGTCCTACTCTTTTTGACTCTTTTTGGTGTTTTCTTGACAGAAAGTAGTTTTACATTTTCTTCTCCAACTCATTTTACAAATGAGGAAACTGAGGCAAATAGATTTAAATGACTTGCCCAAAATCACACAGCTAGTGTCTGAGGCAAGATTTAAACTAATGAAGTTCAGTTCCTAGATGGTATTGTTCCTAAAGTTTGAGTATGATACGAAGCTCAGAAAGAGAGCTAATACAACAGCTGACAAGATCCAGATTGAGTGTGACATGACCAGAGCAATGTAATATGATGAAAATCATTAAGAATAAATGTAAAGTCTTGTACATGGAACCAAAATAATCAACTTCACAAGTACAACATAGAAAAGAAATGGATTGATAGCAGTTGTTCTAGAAAAAGATCTTGAAGTATTAATGAATTCAATATATGTCAGTGGAAAGCTAGTGTGAGCTTGTCCTGCATTAAGAGGGGTGAAACTTCTAGGAATAGGGAGGTTCTAGTCAAACTGTACTCTGCCCTTATCAGATCTCATCTGCACTTTTGTGTTCTGTTCTGGGCACCAAAGTGTAAGAAAGACATTGATAAACTGAGAGAGTTATGGATAATGTTGAAGGACATTGAGTTGAAGATAGATGAAGATTGATTGCATGACCTGGAGTGGTTTATCCTGGAGAGAAACTCAGACTGAAATGATATTTTTTTTGAGCCATTAAAAATGCTGTAATATGAGGAGGGCAAAACCAGAAACAATAAATAGAAGTTACCAAGTACAACCTTGTTACCATTTGGAGCCATCCACAAATGGAATAGAGTACATAGAAACAGTGATTTCACCTCCTTGGAGGTCAGTGCAGAGCCTGGATAATACTGTATGTTAAGAGTGGAGATTCCTTTCAGGTAAGCATTGGAATAAATGGCCATTGAGGTCCCTTCTAACTCAATTCTGTGAAAGTTCTGTGGTTAGCTGGTAAATTTACTGGTGGTGTAGCAGTCCTAGAAATGGAGTTGGTTATTAATTGTCCCTAATTGTACACATTGATGTGATCTGTGACTCCATCCAAGTAGGAACTATGTTCTGGGACTGTGAATGAGCCTCTCCGTGAGTTGTGATAGACACTGGGATCATCCTAAAATCCTTTCTGAGCTTATTGGGGCCTGTCTGAGCTTCTGCTCTACTGGCAATAGTGTCAGATACTAAGGGTCCTTGCCATGCCCCCATAAGGCATTAGTGAGGGTCTTTGGTGCAAATATTTATGCAAGTAAAACTCAAACCATGGCACAGATTTTCTGGGTTGCAGTGGATGAGTCACTGATCTTTTCTGGACCTCAGTTTCCTATACTGACCTGGGGCAAGTGTGAGGATAGGGCAGCTCAGCTAGGCAATCTGCTCTAAGTGTTCAAACCATAATGGAAATGGGGTCCCACACATATGAGAAACATGCTACTGAGAATATCCCTCTGCCTCCTCATCAATTCAAAAAGTGTTTCTGTGCAAAGCATGATCCTAGATGCTAGGTATAGGAAAACAAAAATGACACATGAGGTCCCAGACCTCTAGGAGCTTACATCTACTAGGAGCAGATAAGTAAATACAAGATAATTTGAGAAGCAGTAACTGCAAGAGTGAGAGGGGAAATGGAAGAAAGGCTTTGAATAGTAGTTGAGACATGAAAAAAACTAGGATTGTGAGAGGGAATTCATTAGAGGCTGAGAGTGAGCCCGGTGTTAGAAGGAGTCAGTTGGGGAGCCAGTGCTCCAATTTAAATCCTTTAATTTCTTTTCCTCTTCCTGCACATGGAAGAGATGGAATGTTGTCCTGTGGGGAACAGCTTGTACTGCAGTTTGATTTGTATGTGGAAGTACCTGAAGGGAAGCTCTATGTGCAATTAGGCAGCGAGAGAGGTAGAAGCCAGATTGTGAAGGGCCTTAAATGCCAGCTTGTACCTTCTGGTAGAGCTAATGGGGAAGTCAATGAGCATTTTGAATAGGGATGTGATGTGGTCAGATCTGTGCTTTGGGATGAATGTTTTGGCAGCTCCGTGGGGATGGATCGGAGAAACAAAGTCATTGGAAGGAAAGAGATTATTTAAGTAGCTATTTTAATAGCCCTCTGTAGGCAGCTAGGTGGTCCAGTGGATAGAACTCTGGATCTGTGTCCGGGAGGTCTGAGTTCAAAACCAGCCTCAGACACCTCCATGCCATGTGATCCTGAGTAGGTCACTTAACCCTGTTTGGCTCAGTTTCCTGTCTTTAAAATGAGCTGGACTGTATTTTTGCCAAGAAAACGCTAAATGGGGTCATGAAAAGTTGCACGTGACTGAAATGATTGAACGACTGCAGAGATCTAGGTGAGAGATGATGAAACCCTTTTTAAACTAGAATGATGGCTGTGTGACTAAAGAAAAGGACAAAGATCAAAGAGTTGTGGTGGAAGTAAATTGAACAGGATTTAGCAACTGACCCAACTCAGAGAGAGGGGAAGGATTACAGACAAGACCAATATGGAGATCTGTTTTGCTTTGTTATGCATATCTATTACAAAGGTTTTTCTTTTTCTCCCCACCCCCTCCCTCCCAGAGTGCTGGGGTTGAGGGGAGAAAATAAGTGTGTGTTAATTGAAAAAAATAAATTATTAAAAAAAATGATTTAATACCCGTTGAGTGGGAAGGGTAAGCTAGAGGTAAGAGTTTAGGATTTCTCAACAGTTATGAATCTGAGTAGGATGGTAGTATGTGGCCTCTACTGAAAAAGGGAAGTTTGGAGGAAAGACAAGTTTGTGGATTGTGGGGAGACAATAAGCTTCTTCCGAGTGTTTGCACTTGGTGACAAGTCTCGGCTAGTGATGGGTGTGCTGAGCTACTTCCCTTCTTTTCTCCCTTTTTTGGGGGGGTGGGGAGCAGAAGGTCCTTTAGAATTGAGGCAATGGGAAGATTTCTAGAGCACGGACCACACAGCTTTCCTTAGTCTTCGGATCTGGTTTCTAGTACCAGCTCAGTGTTTTCCAGGCCCTAGAGTTGGGAGAGGTTGATGGGAGGGACTAGGACTGTGGCTCTAATAGCAGCCCCAGGACAGAATGGGCTGGGTCTGGGCTGGGCCGAGGGGACTGCCTTAGATTTCACAATCTGCCTGAAATTTCCTCCTTTCCCCTTTGGCCCAGCCAGTTTACTGGCTGCCCTGGGAGGTGTGTGTGGGTGTGTGCCTGACAGGGTATGGCAGGTACTATGCCTGGGAGGCCTCTTGCCAGGCTGCTTACAACCCAATAAAATGTTATAGACTTAGATTTTTTTTTTTTTTTTTTTTTTTTTTTTTTTTTTTTTTTGTAATAGTATATATTTTTTGTCTTATAAGATTTTGAGTTCCAAATTTTTCTCCTCCCTCCATCTCCCAGACAGCAAACGATCTGATAAAGATTATGCATATTTGTAGATTCCAGTTCTTAAGCTTCAACTTTCACCCAAAGTCTCTGAGTCCCAGTCACTCCTATGACCCCTAGGGTTAGAATAGCCCCTAGAGCTTCCATGGAGCAATAGAAGCAAGAGGCTGAGACTTTCAGTTTTTGTAGAACTAACTGACTTCCCAAAGCACTTTCAATTTTACAAAACACCCAGTATTGTAATATTGTTATTCCCCTTTGGTGGGGGACAGGTGGGTGGGACAGGAATGGAAGCTCTCCGAAGCAAAGTTACTTAAATCAAATATTTTACTGGCAGAGCTGATATATGACCTTAGGACTTCTAGGTACCACTCAATTGTGCCATCTCATATCACAGCTGTCACATGAACATATGAGAGCCAAAGAAATTTGTTGTTCAGTTGTTTTTCAGTCATATCCTACTCTCCATGACCCATTTGGAGTTTTCTTGGCAAAGATACTGGGATGGCAAAGGTTGCTTATTTTCTCCAGCTCATTTTACAGATGAAGAAAGTGAAGTACATGGGATTAAGTGACTTGTCCAGTATCATACAGTTATGTATGTATGTACTCAGAAAAATGAGCCTTCCTCCTCTAGGCCTGGCAGTCTGTACATTGTGCCATCTAATACTTTCTACAAAAAAGAAAATAAGGGATTTGATTTAAGAATCTTGGCTCCCCAAATGACTCCTCTCCTTTAGCTAATACTTTACCTGTAGAAGCTTCAGTTTTTTTCATTTGTAAAATGGGAATAATAATCAAGGAGTTAGAAGAGACTTTCTTTTAGAGAACATTTCATCCAATGGCTACCATTCTGCACTGCCACTTTAGAGATGAGGAAAATTAGATCCTGAGAATGAAAGTGACTGGTCCAAAGTTATATAGCCAAGTGTTAAAACACGAACTTAAAACTAGGTTTTCTGACTCTCTGGCCAGTATTTTTTTCCTCATGACACTTTACTTTCTGTTTTTCCACTTCAAGGGATTGTAGTTAGGATCAAATGAGATTATGTATGTGAAATGCTTCTAGAGCTCTAGTTTACAAACTTTATATAGTAATGACCCCCTTAAAAATTATCATGTCTTCCCTCCTGATTTTCATGACAGCTTATACAAATAATTTTATTACCTCATTTTAATCAAATAAAATTGATAGAGACAAATCTTAAAAAACATACAAATAAAATTATGTAAAATAATTCAGATAATCACTGTGCTACATTTACAGTAGGACAATGAAATCATATATTTAGAGCTGGATCTTCAAGGTCATTTAGTCCAATTCTTTTCATTTTATAGCTAAAGAACTTAGACCTAGAGTATCAAAATCAGTATCTGAACACAGATCCTTTGATTTCAGTGGCACCACTTTTCCTACTGTAAAGTTGGATGATAATGGACTACTCTCCAATCTTTAAATCAGAAATGGAGGGAAAAGTTGTCATTCTAGCCCTGAGCAGCAGGCTTGAGAGCTTGGCCCTCTACCATCCCTATCAGCCTGGCCTGGGAACCTTTCATCCTTGTTTCCTCCTAGAACTTCTAATTTAAGGAAGAGACCATGTGTTTATTCCTTTATTTATCTCTACTTCTTGCTCTTGATTCTGGCACATAGTAAGAGCTTAATATATGCTCCTTGGCTTGACTTGACTTTGATTTAAATTAAAACCTTGGACTAGGCACTGGTAGTTGTAAGGGCTTGTAGAGGAAGCCCCCTCCAGGGACTTCTCATTCTGCCCACCCAGGATGGGGTTCAGCTGCACCTATCCAAGGTTGGGATGGCGGGGGTTGGATTCTGCAGATGTTCTGTAAAGGCATCCCCCCTTCTTCCCTTAGCATGTCCCTTACAATTGGTGTCTGTCCTGAGAGTTAGGAAGAGCCAATGCCTGGGGCTGCTTTGGAGATAGGGAAGGGGAGGGGAGGTAAAAGAGTGCTGGGGACCCATCATCCCTTTGATGTTTATACCTGAACCTTTGACCTACTCCCCTTCTGCCACCCCCTACCAGAGGGAACAAATTCACTGAATTAGTCTTGCTGTTGTTTGCATTGTTTTCTTGGAAAACAGTGCCCATGTTTATGCAGCAGATCTAATAATTTTGATCATTGCTTCATCTCCCTCTCTTCTCCCTCTCCCCCTCACCGACAAAGTCTCATGCTTTGCTACCTCTGGCCCTGGCCAAAGAGTGCTCCTTGCTTTTATTTCCTTCCTATTGCATGCTTTTCAGGAAGGTCTCCTCTTTCCAGGATGTGCTTTAGTTTGGGGGCTGGTGAAATCTTCCTTTTTCTGGCTCCATAAACATCTGCCTCCTGAAATAGGCACTCATAGGCTGCTCTGAACCTTCAGTCTGGTTGCAGCAGTGGACCTTTCCCAGCAGGACAGCATAGACCTCCTAAACCTCCTTTGGTTGTTTGGTTTGGTATGATCTGAAGGAGGCAGCTCTGTCCCCACAGATTCCAGGTTGAACTAAGGGTGGACTCTGAATTAGAGACATTAATTATTATTTCCAAGGTAGACATTTCTTTGTAGAATAGAGGATGTAATGGTTAGAATTGTGCAAACATTCTGGCTGAGGGAGATTCTAACTGTGGAGCAAAGTACTGGGAAAACGGACTGACTCAAATTTAATATGCAAAATTTTTTTTCTACTTTGCAGTTCAGAAGACAGACCCCTGGGCAAGTGAATGACTGGCTTAGCACATCTTATACAAGGGCTCTTAACTCAC
This sequence comes from Sminthopsis crassicaudata, assembly GCF_048593235.1. Classification (NCBI taxonomy): domain Eukaryota; kingdom Metazoa; phylum Chordata; class Mammalia; order Dasyuromorphia; family Dasyuridae; genus Sminthopsis; species Sminthopsis crassicaudata. The sequence continues at coordinate 397,737,839 of NC_133618.1, forward strand.
AGATCCTACTGGAAATCTGATGATGGGTACAACAGATCTGTCCCCCAAAATATTTTTAAATACATAAAATAAAATATATAAAAATATGAAGGAAACCAATCACATTGAAATAATCATACAAATATTTTTTAGAGCTTTAAGAGACTAATTCCTCCTCGAATCACCATGGGGAAACCAAAGTGGTGAAATTGCCCATCAAAGACCACATAGTGGCTGGGTTGGGATTCAATCTTATTTACTACTACAGTGCACTGTCTTTTTCTAGAATCTTAGATTGTTCAAATGGAAGCCATAGTGAATATTGGCCCTTTTTTCTGTGGAGCTCTTTTGCTCTCTGATTGGAAAGACACTGAACCTTGATTCCCCATTAGGTTTCTGCTTCCACAGGAAGGTGTTGGACATGGAAATAGAGGTCTCCTTGTTCCTGTGCCATTATTTGGGGGGATCTGTATGAATGTGACAAACTGAAATCTGGAGGAACCTCAGAATTTTATAATCTCTCTCCCTGAACACAACACTGCACCCTACCCCACCTCCACCAGCTTCATGTGCTTCATTAGCTAGCTAATACAGTGTAATGGTATCAAACGCAAATAGAGATGGGAGTCACTAACCCCAAGACAACAATAATGATAACTAACATTTTTATTAATAACACTAACATTATAGAGTGATTACTATGCCAGGTACTGTATTTTACGATTATTATCTCTTTTGATCTTCCCATCAACCCTGGGAAGTAGGTGTTACTATTATCCTCATTTTACAGAGGAAGAAAAAGACAGAGGTTAAGTGACCTACACAGGTTCACACAGCTAGAAAGTGTCTGATGCTGCATTTGAACTCAGGTCTTCCTGCTTTCAGATCCAGCACTCTCTCCGCTCTACCACTTAGCTGCACATAATGATTGCCGTGGGTTGACTTAGTTTTAGAAGGTAATATTATATATGTTTCCCTATGTTTTTACTTATTTTGATAAATATTTCTCAATTTAATTTTAATTTGATTTGGAGAGCACCGTGGAGTGCATGGGGCTACATCTCCATCACCTCTGATATAGCTGAAAGCATTGGACTTGGAATCAGCAAGATTGGAGTTCAGAGACTGCCTCAAACAATCATAATTTTTGTGATCCAAGGCAAGTCAGTTAACCTCTCAGCCTCAGTTTCCTCATATGTAAGATGGGAATAATGGCACTTAGCTGTTGGTGTTTTTGTGAGGATCAAATATTATCTCTTAATTAAAAGCACTTTGCAAACTCTAAAGATCTCACTGAAGGCTAGCTGCTGCTATGATTAGAAATACCTCCCATACTACCTGGAAATAGACCAAGGAGTGCTGAGTTCTAGTCACTCATTGGCTGTGTGATGAGTTCACTAAGTGTGTCTCCTCCTGTAAGAATAATATTGTCTAATGCTTTTCCCAAGACCTCATTTATGATGTCATTTGATGGCTGCACTGATGGAAGGGTTATGATCCCCATAGTATAGAGGAGGAAAATGAAAGGAAGTGCCTTGCCCTCAGGGTCGCATAACAAGTGAGAGGGAGGATTTCTGGCTCTGGGTCCTGAGCTTTGGGGATGGGATGAGCTCTAAGGTCACAGCCCCAAGGAGCTGAAATCAGCTAAATGGTATTATTCAGGCTGAAAGGGAAGGGAGTTGATATCAGAACTGTAGGAGGCAATGTGGGATGCCTTTCCTTTTGCTATCTCCTTTCCCCAGTTTTGGCTTTTAATAGTCTATGCCCTATCTCCCTAATACCCCCCCCCTCTTGGCCAGGGCATGGGACACAGAGAAGAGCAGATGGGGAACAGTTCCATGGTCTGAGTGATGATGCAGAGTTGGGAGTCTCCTTCCTTAGTGCATTCCAAGTAAGCTCTGCCAAAAAAAAATATGGAGAAATAGCCATTCAGAAATCCCTCCCATCTTTTCCCTGGGAGGAAAGGGTTAAGCCTTTACCTCTCCTCCCCCCCCAACTTCAGAGGCTTCTTCAGCTTCTCTCTGGGCCCCATCCTCTGCCCACTCCTTTTAGAGTATGGGCTGACTGCAGAAACCCCAGTCTGGCCTCATGCCCTTCTTCCTGTCTCCCTTCACCACCACTCCCCCTTCATTCCTCCCCCTTCCCTTGCTCTAACTCCTTTCCTTCTTTGGTCCTCTCTCCTGCTCCATGTCACTCGCACCCTCCCCAGCTGCCCCATTCATTCCAGCTTTCTCATGGAGAGCAGACATTTGGAATCTTGGGTTATTTTTTTTCTCCTGAAGATTATCTGCACCTGTGTTGTGACTTGTATGTCATGTAGCCACATATATATGCACACATGCATGCACAGACCTGCTCCACACATGGAGGCTGGATTCAGTGGATGTTTGTTGGATTCTACAGGAGCCTAGTATTGCTATGCAGATTCTCGGATTCTCAGCTGCTAGGAGTGCCTCTGATGCCTTGGTGCATGTACCACAGACTGAGCAGCATGCCCCCTGGCTTCAGCGAAGCCTTCTCTCTTCCTCTCTCTCAGCAGCTTGAAGAAAACTGTTTGGAAATCCAGTGGCTAGAGTTTTTCAGGGCTGTCAGAAGAGTTTCTTTTCCACCTCAGCCACTTATTTGCTGCTTGACCTTCCTTAAGTCACTTCATTGATTTTGATCTCAAGTTCCTTCTTCCTAAAATAATATCAATTCATGTTTTAGAAAGCATCCTGTCTCTCGGACTTGGTTTCCCCTTTCATCCCCTGAGAATGTGGAAGGAGATGTTCTCTAAGATTTCATCCAAGGCTGACATCCTGTGAATCAGTCATCAAAATGCAGAGCTTGAAGGAAACACAAAGCTCATTTAGACCCAAGATCTTCATTTTATAATTGAGGAACCAGAGGCTTAATGAAGGGTGAATAGCTTGCCCAAGGTCATAAAGGTAGTTTAGTAGCAAAGTCAGGATTCAAAGCCAAGTCCTCCAACTCTGAATCCAGTGTTCCTTTCACTGTTCTGGTCTGCCTTCTGTGGATGAAGATTATTTGGTTTTATTCTTAACCTACGCATAGTCTTCACTCCTCCTGGGAGGAGATGGCCCACCCGGTTTGTGAATATTCAGAGCTTTAGGCTGTCCTCTACAGGAAATTCCAGCTTTGACACCCAAATTCAAGGGCTGGTTCTAATTCTCTTCCATTTGGGATCAAGTCCAGCCACATGCCTTCCCCATGGGGAAGAGTGCAGACCTGTTCCTTCCTTCTTGCCTCCTGGGTACCAAGTTTTTGTCATCTCTTAGAAGAATAGGACCTCTGCATTATTACCTTCTTGACAAGTGTCCCTTCAGCCTCTCTGCCAGTTGATCTTCATGACATACTTTTAAGATCCTTCCATCCTGGTCACTCTACTGGACACACTCCAGCTGTCAGTGACTCTGCGGAAATATAGCAACTGGTAGACTTCTGAAGTAAAGGGCTAGGGCTCCATACTTTGCCCTAGGGGCCTCTTTTACAGGCTTAGCCAGATTGGGTTAGCCCAGGTCAACTCTCCCTTTGCAGAGCTTTGTTTCCCAACAGTCCCTGGCTGGCAAGCAGGGCAATTTTGAAGTGAAAGGAGATCTGGGTGAAAGGGTTCTTCCCAGTGAGTGGCTGGGAGCCCAGATGAACTATCTGGCTTGCTGCCAGCTACTGCCACAGAGCTCAGCATTCAGGGGTCCCCGCAGCTAGGTGGAATGTCAATGGTCAAAGCCCTTCAAAGTCACCTGACATGCAGGAGAACAGGTGTACATTGAAGAGGCTCTCATCTTTTAGTTTAGAAACATTTAGGACCTTGTGGTGCTGAAGAGAGAACTTTGCTCTGAGGGTTACAAGGTCTAAATTCATAGACATAGAATGATAGAACTGGAAGGAAGGAATCATAAAACAGAATGAAAGTATAAATTGTTAGAGTGGCAAAGGAGTTTAGACCATAGACTATCAGAACGGAAAGGAACCTTAGGTATTTGAAAATCAATCAATTTGGAAGAGAACACATAATTTTAGGAGTCAGTTCTAGGAAGAAATCTTTGAACACTGAATATCAAAAAATTGAAAAGACCCTTAAGCACAATGAATCAAGGGTTGTAAGAGGCAAGTGAGTTTCTCTCTTTCATTTTATAGATGGAGAAACTGAGTGGGGAGGGGAGAAGTGATTTGTCTTAGATCACACAGTCTCATTCTAGCTTCATTGATTTTTGGGGGGTAACTTTGGACAAAGCATTGCATCTTGAATGTGGTATAAGATCTTGTAGTACAATGGTGCTTGAGTTGAGAGAATGAATCCTTTGCATCTTAGTGCAGTTCAAAGAGCACTGTATAGGAGACAGGTAAATGAGATTCTAGAACCACCTTTGCCAATGACTACAATCTTGATCAAGTCATTTCATTCCTTGAGCCTTAATTTCTCTATCTGTAAAATGGGAATAAGAATCTCTTGCCCTGTCTATCCCTTGTATTGCTGTAGGGATAAGATGAGATTTTTTATTATTATCATCATATTCATCATTGTCATCATCAGTGTCTTGTTTGTGGTACTAGATGCTTAATATATGCCTGCTGAATTAAGTATATATGAAAAGTTTGTAATCTGTGCATATGGAGGTTAGTAGCATGATTCAGGGGTTGGTATCCTTTTAATTTAGAAAGAGGCAAAGTTTGCATTTGTGTCCCCCCCATGCCGTGCCTCCCCCATTGTGGCGTCCTGCTACTCTTGGACTGTTCTTTAGCCCTTTCCAAACTCTTTCTTCCCTTTCATTGAGAGAGAGAGAGAGAGAGAGAGAGAGAGAGAGAGAGAGAAAGGGCACACTAAGTGTAATGAATAGAAATGTCTCCTGGAGTCAGGAGGATCTGAGTTCAAATCTAGTCTCAGACATTTAGTAGCTATGAACCTTGGCAAATTCACTTAATCCCAATTGCTTCCACCAAAAAAATAATAAAATTACTCGTGTCTTTCATATACTGGTGTATGACCTTGCATAATTCATTGTTCTCCTGGACATCGTTGGTAGCTATGTTAGATGTTTCTTAAGTCCTTACAAGCATTAATTTCTTGTTCTTCAGATAACATAAAGATTTAATTTTTAAAAAGTATTTTTTCTCAGGAAGGATGAGACATTTACCTCTGTGGAATTTAATGCCCTAGGGTAATTTCATAAGACTTATATATGTGCCCCAAAATCTTTTTTTAATAGCTTTTTATTTACAAAACATATGTATGAGTAATTTTTCAACACTGACCCTTGCAAAAACTTCTGTTCTAATTTTTCTCCTTCTCCCCCCCCCCCCTTAGATGGCAGGTAGTCCATTAAATATTAAATATGTTAAAGTATATGTTAAATACAACATATGTATACATATTTATACAGTTATCTTGTTATAAAAGAAAAATCAGATCCAGAAAGAAAGAAAAAACAATCTGAGAAAGAAAACAAAAATGTAAGCAAACAGTAGCAGAAAGAGTGGAAATGCTATTTTGAGATCCACACTTTTCCCATAGTTTTCTCTCTGGGTGTAGTTGACTCTCTTCATTACTGAACAATTGGAATTGGTTTGAATCATCTCATTGTTGAAGAGAGCCATGTCCATCAGAATTGATCATAGTAGTCTTATTGAAGTGTATAGTGATCTCCTAGTTCTGCTCATTTCACTCAGCATCAGTTCATTTAAAGTCTCTCCAGGCCTTTCTGAAATCGTCCTGCTGGTCATTTCTTACAGAACAATAATATTCCATAATATTCATATACCACAATTTATTCAGCCATTCTCTAATTATGGTCATCCATTCAGTTTCCAGTTTCTGGCCACTACAAAAAGGGCTGCCACAAACATTCTTACACATACAGATCCCTTTCCCTTCTTTTAAATCTCTTTGGGATATAAACCCAGTAGTAACACTGCTGGATCAAAGGGTATGCACAGTTTGACAACTTTCAGTAAAGTTCCAAATTGCTCTCCAGAATGATTGGATTCATTCACAATTCCACCAAGAATGCATCAGTGTCCTAGTTTTCTCCCATTCCCTCCAACATTCATCATTATCTTTTCTTGTCATCTTAGCCAATCTGACAGGTGTGTAGTGGTATCTCAGAGTTCTCTTAATTTGCATTTCTCTGATTAACAGTGATTTGGAACACTCTTTCATATGACTAGAAATAGTTTCAATTTCTTCATCTGAAAATTGTCTGTTCATATCCTTTGACCATTTATCAATTATGCTCCCAAATCTTACAGTAGAAAAGATAAGGATTTATCATTTACTCTAAGATCATGTTCTTCTTTCCACTTTCCTTAATGAATGAGGTCATAATGTCATCATCATCATTATTACATTGACAACAACAATAACATTTCTGAGAAAATGACCAAAATGATCATAACCTTTGACCCAGATGAATCACTAGGCAGATATCTCAAAGAAGTCAATGATTAAAAAAGGAGAACTCCCCATACACCAAAATATTTTTAGCAGCCTTTTTTACAATGATGAAGAACAGAAACAAAGCAGATGTCCATTGCTGAGAGACGGCAAAGAAAATTGCAATATATGGCTATAATGGAATTCTATTGTGTTTTATGTGAGAAATTGTGAATATGATGAATACAAAGAGAAGAACTGATAAAAATTGAAGTAATTAGAATGAGAAAACCATCCATCAATGACTAGAACAAATGGAAAAAAAAAAAACAAAACCAACTATAAAATGATCCAGGGTGAATGTTGCAGATTTACATTTATCTCTCTTAAAAGTTTGCAAAAAAAAAAAAAAAAGTTTTTACAGACATCTTATTTGAACCTCATCAGCATCCTGTGAGATCAGTAAGTCAGGTATTATTAGCCACATTTTTACAGATGTAATTGAACGTTGTAAACACATTTTCTTAGCAAGCAAAGTTCATATAGGACCTTGCATTTCTCTGGCCTTAGGAGAGCTATGATGTCAGCGGATTCTGGGCACACAGCTGTTTGGAGGGGTTCTTCAGACAAACTGGAGTTTGATTCCTGCTTTTTTATCTATATCTGAGAAAACTAATCAATGGAGGTTTGGATTCCACAAGGCAATAATAAAAGCTGCCTTTTAATAAATGTACTTTCAGCTTTAAGGCACTGGGCTAGATGCTGACCGAGTAAAGATAAGAATGAAAAATATCTTTGTCCTGAAGGACTTACATTCCACTTGGAATAAACAGAGAAATAAATAAGTGTAACAGGGAAAGAAGACTAGCAACTAAGGGTTGGAGAAGCTTCAGGGAAGAGATAAAGCCTGAGCTAAGCCTTAAGGAAAGATGAGACTTGTAAGAGACACAGGTGAGGGTGAATGCATAGTGGGGAAACACCAGGCAAAAGCATAGACATGTGAGATCCCAAGCTCATTTTAGGGAATCAATCAATGAGTTATTTAGTAAGTGCGTATTCTGTGTCAGGCACTGGGCTAGATACAGGAGATAGGAGTACAAGGAAGGAATGAAACAGCCCAGACTTCATTCTGCTGGAGTACAGCACATGAATCAGTTTAGTGTGAAAGGAAACAGGTAGGCAGGTATCTTCTGCCCTTTCTACCTTTCTTCTTGTCGCTTGAAGTGGGGAGGAGTGTGGAACAGATAGGAAAGTGTTCAAAGGTAAGTTCCTTCTTGAGCTTTCCTAGGGGAAGGAACAAGCTATATCAGTGCCAGAAGGAAAGCTCCCAACAATTTTCACTTCCATCTTGACCCATGTCTCTTATTGCTGCTCTGGATATAGAAATAAGATGGTAGCTGACTGGAAGTTCTTCTGACAGAAACACCAAGGGTGATATAGTCCAGGGATGATGGACTAAACAGTGATAATATCCTACAAAGGGCACTAATATCTGAAATAGACTGACTGGGAATTCTCCTTTTTCTGAGTTGGTTGTTCTTTCCCCCTTTGGGTATCTGAGCACACACAGCTGTGTGTAATATAACTACAGCTGCTTGGTCAGTGTTATATTTGAGAGTGTGGTTTTTATATTCTACATGATAGCATAGGCGTTATAATTGTGATGATGTAGAAAAAACTAGAGGCCCCGCTTCTAAAACATCAACTCGAAACAAAGAAACAAAACCCTTGTATTTATTTTGTTGACATATCATATTTAAGTATATATGTGATAGGTGTAAGATCCCTGAAGGTAGGACTGTAGTGTCCATCTCCTGGTACAGTCCCTTGCATGCACTGCAAAAGACAGATGATTGTTGATTGATTGGTGGGTCTGGTTGACTTCTTTTCTTACCTCTGGCAGGCCTTAGCTTTTTTGCCACTTATCTCAGGCTGTGTTTATTTGTTTTTGTTTTTGTTTTTTTTTTTCAATAGTATTTTATTTTTCCAAATACATGTAAAGAGTTTTCAACATTCATTTTTATAAGTAAGATTTTGTATTCCAAATTTTTCTCCCTCCCTCTTTTACCTCCCTTTTCCCAAGCATAGGCTAAATATGTACAATCCCTTTAAATATATTTCCATATTTGTCATGCTGGGCAAGAAAAATCAGACCAAAAGGGGGAAAAAAAACAAAACACAAAAAAATTCCCCAAACAAATTAAAAGATGAGAAAAATTTTTCTTATTTAAATTCAGTCTCCATAGTTCTCTCTCTAGATGCTGATGTCATTTTCCATCCCAAGTCTGTTTCAATTATCTTGGATCACTGCATTGCTGAGAAGAGCTAAATCTATCATCACATAATCTTGCTGTTTCTGTGTTTGTTCTTTTGGTTCTGCATCAATTCATGTAAGTCTTTCCAGGCTTTTCAGAAATCAGCCTGCTCATCATTTCTTACAGAACAATAATATTCCATAATATTCATATACCACAATTTATTCAGCCATGCTCCAATTGATGGGCATCCACTCAGTTTCTAGTTCCTTGGTTGGGTTGTGGTTATGATTGTATTATATAGCATCATGTACTGATTCTCAGTTCTAAACTCTCTGGTCATGTGACTTTGGATAAGTCATTTCACTGATCTTTTCTCATCTATAAAATAGGAATAACAATCTCTGCTGAAGGACTTGGTAAAGTTCAGATGGTAGGATGTGTGTATACGATGAGTTTGCTTTAAGCATATATAAGGCATACTAAAGAACTACACAAATTTGAGGTAAAATTCTGCTAGTCAATGAGTCCCATCTAAAATGACAGCATCTTGATTTCTCTCAGTATATGATTCCCTGGATTCTCTTTGATCAAGCTTTTTATTTAGAGTTACATTATAAAAGTTAAAAGGCTTTGGACATGGATGATAAGTGGTGGTTTTGGATCACTGAGCTCTCCAAAAGGGCACAGCTGACACCTGTAGTAATTTTTTTCTTTATCTAATATGATTCTATATATTTTTTAAAAAATGCATAAAAATAATGGAGCTACCTTATAGCTCAGTGGCTTCCTTGAGCAATTCCATTCAGTTCTGGAAACATCAGTGACCTAATGTTTGCAACACAAATAAAACAATCCCTACCCTCAGGGAGCTTTATTTAGCTGGGTCAGTCTTTTTTCTCTGGGCCTTCTGGTCCTCCTTTATCTAGTGAAAGCATCAAATTAGGCAATTTTTGAGATCCTTCCCCGCTTTAATGAACTGTTCTTCAGGCTCTGCCCTTCCACTGTGGTTTAACATCCTACTAGGGCTGTCTTTCCTTCCATGAGCCATTTGACAGGGACAGCCTCCTATGAATTTGAAGGAAGGTACGGCTGGTATAATTTGAATCTAGTAATCTTGGTTTTTGAGATCAGCTAATTTGCACAGCGGGCTTTGCAGTTACAACCAAGATGGCTTTATTTCCCCTGACATTGAAGAGAGTATGACCTGAGTTTTAATGAACTTTACTTTTTGTTCACTGTGAAGGACCAGAGGGCAGGCTTCTGGACAACCCCCTTGCCAGTGGCCCAACAGGATGTCATTCCTGGGGCAGATTCCTGCTCAGAGCAACAAACTGATTGGAGTCATGAAAATGGGACAGGACACAGACTTTTGCAGTTTTTGTTTGTTTGTTTGTTTGTTTTTTAACTTTTAAACTTGATTTAAGTTTTCTACTGGCTCATTATCTAAATGGGTATATGTTAATATTTCTTGGTTTATAGCCCCCTCTGATGGTTGGGTTGGGAGTGGCAGATGGATCTCTAGCCTGTTCACTCTTATTGAGGAAGATTTCTGAAGAGGATGGAGTGAGCAATGGAAAGAACCCAGGAGTAGGGTTCTGGGCTGGTTTCTGTTGTTCACTCACTTCCCCTTTGGACAGATAAACCTTCCCTTTCTGGGTCTACCTGTCAAAGGAGCAGGTTAGGTTAGATGGCCTTGGGGTCCTAAAGTCACTTCCAATGGACATTCTGTACTTTAAAGTCCTTTCAGCCCCCAAATCCTAAGTTCTAAGATCTCTTCCACATCTGAAAAATAATAACTAGATGTTCTATGTCTGAAAAAGGATTCTTTGCTAATGCCTTCTCTGGGGGTGGTATATTTAAGGGAAGTATAAATGACTCATTTATCTGGGGGCTGTTTACATTAGATCCACTAGGGTGGAGTGTTGAATGAGGAAGATGTTTTTTCAGAAACAAATCTTAGATATGTATTGGGATTGACAGATCCCAAAGTTTCTAAAGAAACAAGCATTTTATAAATGATGACATTTGTGTGGCTTCCTGCTTCATGTAGGGACTAAACTAGAAGACCGCTTCAGATCTTTCTAACTGAGGTTCTTTGACTCTACTAATGTTTTCTCCTAATTTAATGTAATTGAAAATTCTGAATTGCTCTTGACCATGAGGAAAGGGAGGTGTGTGTGTGTGTGTGTGTGTGTGTGTGTGTGTGTGTGTGTGTGTGTGTGTGTGAGAGAGAGAAAGAGAGAGAGAGAAGGGGGGTTAGAGAATTGGGGGAAAATCCCAGGCCTTCTATTCATAGCCAGAGCTAAAAGTCACATGGTTCAGGGTGTTCTTAACTACTTGGCACTAGGGGATATCTCTGGGGCTTCTAATGTATGTGGTCCAATCAGAGAACTCGATTTCTCCAGCCTCCTTCATGGCAGGTGCCCTAATGTGAACCCAAGAGGACTGGACTGGGAAGGGGCCAGATGCTTGAAATTCCCTTCTAACTTCCAGCCTGCTGCTTCAGAGAACAAGCCCAGAGCCAAGTGGAAAAAGCAAAATAAAGCAGAGCTTTCCCTCCCTATTATCACCGGAGACTTCCCTGGGAAGAAAAAGGAGGGCAGAGATGGAGAAGCAGAGGGACACAGGGACACTAAGGCACTGAGAACCTAAGCTTTCATTCCTTCCTTTGGTTGGAGTTAGGAACCCAGCCCTTGCTCTCATTTTGACTTGCTTGTTTCCAAAGTCCTAAACTTTTCTTGACGGGTGGTCCCAAAGGAATCCAAACTATGTGAGTAAATGATTCTCAGAAGGCTCAAGGGAATTGCCAGTCATGTGCTGATCCCTGTGGCTCATCTGTTTGTTTCCTCTGTAGCTCTCCTTTGGGTCACTAGGAGGATTATGGAGGAGTATCTTTCATTGGAGCCCAGTAATACCAGACTGGATTCTGTTCAGTGCCAATTTCTCACAGAAACAGGCTCTAAACTGGTCGTGGTACCTTATGGACCATAATGTATCTGAAGATGGTTATCACAGGGCCATTTTTCCTCTGCCACTCTTTAAGAGCTTTTTTTTTTTTTTTTTTTCTTTAGATGGGGGATGCCTTTCTGTTCTGACAATGTTTACTACTGGTATAGGAGACACAAATTCCAACAAGGTTGATACTCTTGGCCACCTATGCTAGATCCCTATATCTCCATCAGAAAGGAACCCTCTTTGTGAACCCTCTTTGTGCCTCTGTATGCTTATTTTTATGCTTCTGTTTCTCTGTACTCTATTCCTAAGGAAGAATTGTTGTCCCACTACACCTGAATAAGAGAAGACTCCTTTAAACCAAACACTATCAAGCATTTGAATTCAGGAGTCTTTCCCACTAGTAGTAGATGGAGAGGCTCCAGACTTTTGCCTGTGTCATTGTGTACGCGTGGGACTTTTGTATTGTGCAGAAACAAGTCTCACAAAATCTCTAAATTTGTTTGGGGATTTTCGGTGGTGGAGTTCCGTCCTGCAAATTGAATCACAAATCTCTGGTAGGAGAAATGTCAGGGTCATTTAAGCTAACCCCCTACCCAAATCTCAGTATTCTTTTGAAGATCTCCAGTGACAGGAAGATAGCTTATTCCAATTTTTGAACAGCTCTATTTGGTAGAAAAATTTTCATTTTGAGTCAAAAAACCTCTGAACTGTTTAACTATTTACTGTGTTTTCCCTTGCCCTTATTGCTTCTAGTTTTGCCTTTGGGGAACAAGTGTTTATGTAAACATAAATATAGAGTTACCATGGGTTTCCCAATTCTTCTCTTCTCCAGGCTAAGCTTTCTAGTTGCTTCAGTCCCTTCTAGAATGAAATGATTTAAAATTCCTTCACTGGCTAGTCAGTCATTAAGTATTTATTAACCACTTACTATGTGTCAGGCAAAAGAAGAAGGAGATAGAAAATGGATAAATAAGTGTCATGGAAGCAGCAAATATGAGCTTGGACTTTGGGAGATAGGGAAGGACAGAAGGGCCTGGAGTATTATGGAGTCAGATAATAAATATACCAAACTCTATGCTGAGAGTTGGGAATATAAAAAGAGGCTAAAAGAATTTCTTGCCCTCAATACACTTACATTCAAGTATATTCTAGGTAAGTCTTAATTATCATCCTAGATGTGCTTGTCATTACCCAGGAGAAAACACAGTTTGAAAAGAGTAAAATACACATTAAGAATTTCTCCGAGGCAGTTAGGTAGTGCAGTGGATAGAGTACCGAACCTGGAGTCAAGAACACCTGAATTCAAATCTAGTTTCAGACATGTGGTGCTAGTAAGTGCTCCCCCCAACAAAAAGCATAAGCAAGAAAAAAAAAAAAGAATTTCTCTCCTCCTTTGTGTCCACTCATTCTCTAGAAACCAGGAAGCTTGAGTTTGTTGTCTTTAGTTTCACTGTGTAATTTTTTTTGGGGGGAGAGGGAGGGCGAGAGCTCAAAAATTGAGGCAAAAAGGGTCACATAACTAGTAAATGTCTGAGACCAGAACTGAATTCAGGTAGTCTTTGTGACTTCAAACCTGGCACTTCATCTACTGAGTCACTTATCTGTTCCACCTCCATTTTACAGATGAAGAAACTGAGACTGAGAGAGATTTAAGGTCACACAGAGAGTATCTGGGGTAGGATATGAATTTGGATCTTTTGACTTCAATTCCCAGCACTGTAACCCATTGCTGTTTTAACTAGTTGCTTCTGTCTGTCTGTCTGTCTGCACCTGAGATTTAAGTGATTTGCCTAGATCACAGAGCTAGTGACAATTAAGTGTCAGGGGCAGCTAGGTGGCGCAGTGGATAGAGCACCAGCCCTGAATTCAGGAGGACCCAAGTTCAAATCTGATCTCAGACACTTAATACTTCCTAGCTGTGTGACCCTGGGCAAGTCACTTAACCCCAGCCTCAGGGGGAAAAAACAAAAAGAGAGAGAGAAAGAGAGAGAATTAAGTGTCAAAAGCTGGATTTGAATTTGGGACCAGTGCTTGATCTATGAGGCCTGACAGAACTTGGAGGAAGGACTCCTGATTTTACTTTGATCTCTATTCTTATAGTTTGGTGTACGACCATAGGTAATGACTTCTCTTCTTGTTTGAAGGATCATACTGGACTGATTATCTGTCAGGTCTCTTCCAGCTCTGACATTCTGTGTTCCAAAGTCTACTCCAACTCAACTATTTTCTGATTGTGGATGCTGGCCCCACAAATACCAGTGAACTAATAACTCCCTGGGAAGAACGTGACTTATTCTGATCCTTAACTTTTAGTTCTGGTTAATTTCTAATTTAGTAAAATTAAGCTGTAGCCTTTTTTTTGTTGTTGTTTTTTCTTTAAATTTTTAAAAAATCTTTCTCTTTTTTTATTGTTTCCTTTTTTTCCTGGTTATACATGTACATGAATTTTTTAAAAAAAATACACATTTCTTTCTGAATTAGGTTGTAGTCTTTATGATGGAATCCCTTTCTTGTTATACTCTCGTTAAACTCCGCTGACCTTCCAACAACCTCTCTTCCATTTAGGGGTGAAGATCCACTTTTTTTTTTTTCTTCTGATTTTTGATGATGCAACATGAATGGTCAAGGTGTGTATATGGAAGAGAGGTGTGGGTGGGACATGTGACAGCTGTTTGTCAGACAGCATCCAAGCTCGAAAGGACTTTAGAGAACATTTTGTCCCGGATATTTGCAGATGGGAGAATTGAAGCCCCAAGATTCTAAAAACAAGGTAGAGTAAGAGGAACTCAGACTCCCTTACTCTTAGCCCATTCTCCAAATATAGCTTTGTTTCTGATTCACCTGTACATCTTGGCCAGCTCTGGGTGAGACTGAAGCATTGTTCCTTACCTTTCTGTACTGTAAGCATTTCCTTTTTTTAGCTGATGGAGAAGCAAGAGAAACTAAGGCATAGGGAGAAGTGATCATTTATCTTGATAAGCACTTGTCATTAGCTAAAGTGTGCTTTTTGAGGAAGGTTCCTTAGGAAGGAGGGTGGCAATGACAAGGTAGGGAATGTTTTAAAGAGGACCATCAGGGCAGTGAAAGTCCTTGTGAGCATGCTGCTTGAACCGGGTGAAGGAAATAAGGAAATTTCTAATCCAAAAAAGAGAAGACAGGGGAAAACATATCCGTCTTCAAGAATTTATTTGAAGAACTGTCATCCCAAAAAAGGATTAAAGATACTCTGCTTAATCTCAACGGACAGAACTGGAAGCAATGAGTGAGTGTTCGAGAGAGTTATAAAGAAAAACTCAATATAAGGAAATATTTCCTAATAATTAGAACTGTCCAAGGTTAGGCAGCTGGGCATATGGAACCAGTGTTCCCGGAAACTAGCTGTATCCAAGATAAGCTAGTCTGCAGCTTCTATCTCCTTGGTTCTTCAGTTTTTAGTGACTTTTAAAAAATGGAGGGGTGATGAGGGGGAAGATTTCCAATTCCTAAGTACAGAGTCTGTTTGTTGAATGATTGTACTTTTGACTTTATTTATTAAAGCAAATTGTGACTCATATGCTTTAATGATTACTTGTTCTCAATATCAGCAATAGCAACAGGTGCTCCTTCCTTCCTTCCTCCTTCTGAACCTCTGCTCCCTAACTGTAAAATGGGCTGATGATCACTTTCCTCTCTTGAGATTTCTTACCCCTCCCCCCACCTTTTTATTCCCTGATACAGTCCACAAAACAGACCAGGATGATCTTGTCTATCTTTTTAAATTTATTTGGAAAGGTGTTGATAAATCTTAAAGCAAAACCCCAATTTTATGGAATGGATAGGAAACATGGAAGAAACTCCCAATTGGGAATCTAGGAATTTCCTAGGAATCATTTACCTTCCTCCTTTTTTTTTTTTTTTTTTTTTTTTTTTTTTTTTTTTTACTGTAGGGAAGGAAATGGAGTCTTAGAAAAGAAAAAAAAAGTTTGCTCAAGGTCACACAGTCGGGTGGGGACAGGACAGGGGGAGAGGAAGGAAGGGATGGAGGAAAGGATGTGGGGGGAAAGGAAAGCAACTTCAGCCTGTTCCCAGAGGACTGACTTAGAAGTAATGGGTGAAAGTGACAATCCTGGGAAAGCCAAAACTAAAACTCAGGTCTCCTGACTCCTTGTCCTTTAGAGTACTGAGATTACTTTGTAAAAAGGGTTATTTGTAAAACTGGGGATTGACTTCAGGTCCAAGTCAGCAGGGTTTCCCTGGAACAGAGCCACCACCAGCTGAGTGTCAGGCACTGGGCAAGTTCTCCTTGTCAGCAGGTGGGGCCCCACTCTCCTGGTCTGAGCTATTAGAACCAATCACTGAAGAACTCTGGGATTAGGGCAGGAGCTATGGTAGGTTAGGAATTTTAGTACCCTCAAAAGGGTCAGGATGTCATAGAGTTTGGAACTGGAAAGGACTTTATAGATTATCTGGTCCAGCCTTCTCATTTTACACTTGAGGAAACTCAAACTCATAGGAGTACCTTGCCCAAGGTCACACAGGTATTAAATAGCAGCGCTGGGTTGGAGTCCAGGTTTTGTGTGTCTAAATCTCTTGGTCTTTTCCAGCATATCACACTGCCTCCAAAGCCATTCCCTAAATGAGAATTTAAACCTGCTCCATGCCAGCAAATAGAAGTTTCTATCCCTATTATAGTTAGCTTCCTACCTTTCCTTACTTGTTCTGTCCTCTTCCTCCCTCTTGAAGTAAAGTGGTGGGGTTCTCCCCAGCCTTCTGGTGAATGATGAGGGAGGACAGGGAGAAAGGTGATGGATGCTATCTTAGCCACCTTGTCCCCTGGTATGAATGTAGGATCAGGCAGGTGGAATGAAGAGAGGAAAGCCTAGGCATGTACCACTAAATTGAATTGAGGACTATTAGGCAGGCTGATATACTGCCACTATATTTAAAACATATTCTAGTTGGAAGTCCATGAACATGGTTGCCAGGAAGAATTAAATCTATGAGATTTTATTCCATAGAATTGGCATTTCTATTAAAAACGTATTCTATAGTATATCACCTTTTTGGAGCATTTCACAGACACAAAGTACTTTCACTCAATATTCCTTTTGTTCATCACAACAATCTTTGGGTGTAGTAATTTGTAATGAGAGGGAGAGAGGAAGGGAGAATGGATGGGGAGGAGAGAGACAGAGACAGAGGCAAATTAGTGGCTAGAAATTAGGTCTGGAAGCCAGAAAGACTTGAATTCAGATCCTATCTCTGATACATATTGACTGTATAATCTGAGAAGTCACTTAAACTCTTATTGCTCTAATTAGTTCTTCTGAGAAGTTGTAGAGAAGGTGCCATATTTGTAGTATTTGTATGACCTCTTGCTGTCATTGCTGAGCAGAGCAGATCCAGCATGCAATTCTCTTGCTATGTACAGTCATGTCCCCCTGTGGAGAAAGACAAGCACATATGGGGTGTCAACAGAATTTGATAGAAAGATTTTCCCCACCTTAAAATTCCCTATGTAAATGAAATCATAGTTTGACTTCTTCTCACCATATATTACATGGATATATATGTTTGTGTGTATATATTTTATACACACACATTTTAAAAATCATATATACATACATTTAAAGGAAATTATGGAAATTATGTATTATATGGAGATTATATACACACATATATGGAGATTGTCATACACAATCCATATTATAGCTATTATGTATACATACACATGTATTATAAGATGATACATCTACATACATGTATTAATATGCAGATTATATCTATACATAGTATATATTGTATAGAAATTTTATGCATGTACACATAGATTTTATATATACACACATAGAGAGAGATTATGTACATGCATGCAGAATGCATATATGGAGATTTTATGTTTGTATATATTATGTATCTCCATTTTCTGGACAAGGAAACTGAAGTTCAAGTGAGGCCACATAATTTGTGCTATTACATGGGACAAAATCTTGAACTGGAAGTTGCAAAGAAAGAGGAGTTCCCTACTTTGAAGAAATCCCAGGTTTGGTAAGGGAGAAAAATGATGGAACTTTCAGGACCCCTTTCCCCAGTGCTTGCCACACACAACCCCACAAGAAAGATTTATCCAGAGCACGCTCCATCAGCCTATAGGGCTGGAAGGGACCTTGGAAATAACTTACTCTAGGCCTTTCCCTTTACAGAGGAGGAGATATGCAAAGAATGAAGTCACTGGCCCAAAGCCACACAGTTAGAGACCAAGCCAGAATTTGTTGAGTCTGATCCCCTTTGGATTATAACCTTGAATTTCACACTGCCTTTACCAATCACTCCCTTCTCCCCCCATTCCCCACCAATTTCTTTTTTTTTTTTTTCCCTGAGGCTGGGGTTAAGTGACTTGCCCAGGGTCACGCAGCTAGGAAGTGTTAAGTGTCTGAGACCAGATTTGAACTCGGGTCCTCCTGAATTCAAGGCTGGTGCTCTATCCACTGCGCCACCTAGCTGCCCCTCATTCCCCACCAATTTCATGGTTTTTTCCCCCAAAAAACTAGTTCCCCTCCTAATCTATCCTCAGAATACTCATAATGCAAGAAGAAAATCAAAACGGTGCTTCCCTAATAATAATAATTGACTTTTCTATAACACTTTTAGGGCCAAAAGGTGAAAAACAGTCATGGGAGATCAGGAGGTAGTATGTGACAAAGAACAACTGTCTCTGGAGGGGGAAGACCTGGATTCAAATCCTATCTCAAAAAAAAATACTGCTTTGTGATCTAGAAATATAATTTAACCTCTGTAAAACATTGGGGATGGTCTGAATGGTATCTGAATTCCAATCTCTAGAATTCCATGAGTTATCATTGACAGATTTAGAAGGAAAGGACCTGGTTTGTGTTCAGGCTCTATCCTTGGTACTGCCTGCCTTACTTTTACTTAATCTCTCTTCTTCATTTTTAAAATGGAAGGACTAGACTAGACTAGTCCCTTCCAGGCCTAAATCTACAGACCCAAGTATCTTTGTTGTAGGGAAACTGAGCAGTAGAGGCCTGAAGTCACTTGCCCACACAACCAATGAAGGTTAGAGTGTGGGGGGAGGAGGGTTCATACTCAGGCTTTCTGTCTCCAAATATCCACATTCTTCTAGTACTGTACTCCAGACCACCCACATCCCCTCCCCTTTTTTTTCTGCTTTGCAACATCAAAGTTTTCAGCAAACATTTTGTCTTTGTCAGAGCAGACAATGGGTGAATTGATCATAGCTGCCACCTGTTTGCCACTGGCTGGGGTTGCCCACAGCCTCCCTCCTAAGTCTCCAGTAAGCTTCCTCCTACCCAGGCTTTTACTTTATATATTTCCTGAGAATACCTGCCATAATCTCTCTCTGTAATTGTGGGCTGGGCCTCAGATACTCAAATAATTCTTCCCTTTCCTTCTCTCCATTTTTAATTTTTAGATTTAAAACAGTTCTGAGAAAAGGAATGGGCAGATTATTGGAGTAAATGGGTGTAGCGGAGGCTGCACTTTGCTGTGCAAAGCAGTTTGGAATTACTCCTGTTCTAACAGAATCATCCCTTCTCCCACCCACTATATGTAAGCAGCTGCCTGAGCCCAGTTTTTGTGAGGCTTTGCATGCCTGCATGAAAAAACATTTCTTGGGAAGGTTGATGTGGGGGCTGTTGGTAGCAAAGCACTTCCTGCTTGTCTTCCATGGAACAAGGTTGGAGGGTGTTTCTTCATGGGATGCAAAAGGATTTCATCCATAAGCTGACTCATAGGGGAAGTTTTTTATCCTAGAACTTGGAAGGTTAATACCAAGTAGATATTAAGAGGGGATTAGCTTTTTTTTTTCCTTAAAAATTAAATTTATTTTTAAAATTTGGAACTTACAAACACCAAATAAAATGAGTATTTTCCATATAGATGGGATAACAGAAGGGGAGACTTGGACATGAAAGTGCAAATAACTATTATGTGTTATTTGCTTTTCTTTTTAAACTTAATAAATTCAATCTGTAACTTTCAAAAGCTTTCCTGCTTTCCCAAGATTCTTTCTGGGCTTCTTTCTGTTATATTCTGTTCATTTTCAAAGCTTCAGTGACACATTAAAAATATAACTACTTCCCTATCTGCCATACTTCTATCTCCTACCCCCAATAGAAAATCAAAATGCTTACCAAAAAATGCATGGTTAAGCAAAACCCTTTAATGGATGTGTCCAGAAACATATGTCCTATTGTGTACCCTTGAGTCCATAACACCTATTATGATGGGTAACATGCATCCCTGGGTATGTGGTCAGTCATTGCATTAATCAGAGTTCTTAAATCTTTCAAAATAATTAAATTAATTTATTTATTTTTGCAATGTTGTTATTGTGTCATTTGTTCTCTTGGGGTAGTTAGCTTTTCAAAAGTTTCTCCCTGCTAGTCTTCAGAAATCCCATTATATTTTGGTAGTTCTTAAAATCTGCAGATGGAAAGGAGTATGAGAGATTACTTTTTATCCTATATTTTTGTTTATTAAAGTGTAATTTTAAGAAAATTTAATGTAAATGAATGGTAATAATAGAATTAGAGTATTGAGTTTTCCCCAAGGAATACAATGAGATCCACCAATGATATAATAGAACTTGTGACCCCTTTTTTTCAAGACCCTGCCATATATCTTAATGTGTTTGTACACTGGTTTTGGTGATCCATTGAATACTGAGATTTCATCCATTGTGAAATGGGTAATTTTGTGAAATAGGTAAATTTATAAATTTAATGATTTATGAAAAATAGGAAATAAGAATTTTCTGATTTCAAATGTGGCTTCAACCACTTAATAGTTATGTGATCCTGGATAAATCACAACCCTGTTGCCTCAGTTTCTTCTTTAAAATGATATGGAGAAGGAAATGGAAACCACTCCAGTATTTTGTGGTGTATAAATAGGATTCAAACACAAAATAATTGAACAGAAAAATAAGAATAACCTCAAAGAATTTCTATGTTAAATCTTCACCTATTGAGCCACATAATGGCATCAAGCATGTTCTTTAGATACAGACTGAAGGCTCTTGGCAAACTGACTAACATCATGATGTAATGGTTTGCATAGCAAAAGAACTTTCACCCATCATGATGCACATGAATCCAGTAGATGGCATAATCTTGTTTAATTTTGTATTTCAATCTAGGAGATTTTTCAGTGATGACTGCCTGAGAAGGTCTATGGAGAGCAGGCAACTTGCTAGCAATGCACCTGCCAGAGAAACTATATTACATCTGACTACTTCTTTTTTCCATAATTCTTGGTTGTATTTATAAGGACTCATTTTGGCTTACTACCCATTGTCTCCAGCCATCTAGAAAAATTAAACATTATTTTACTAAGTAAAATATTGATTTCAATAAAATATTGTCTCACTTCCTGATTTTGTAGATGTGGAGACTGAAGTCTGCAAAATGTTAAGTGACTTGCCAGATTGATTATAAGTAATTGATTTGACCCCAGGTCTGTGATTTCTAATTCCAGACCTTTTTCTTCCTTTTTCTAATACTAATTCTTTATATCATTGCCTAAATAAAATCTGGAAACTGAAGTGGGTAAAGGTTGTGAATAGAGAGTGAAGAAGAAGAGGAATAGCTTGCAGGGGAAAGGAGAGAAGAGACTAGATTGGGGGATAGGGAGAAGAGAGGATTAGACAGAGAAGGAAAAGAATTGGAGGGATAGAGTAGGGGAAAGACTGGAGGGAAGTAGAGGAATAGAGAACAGTTAAAAAGAGAGGAAAGGGGAAAGGAGGAAGGGAGCAGATGGGGAAACATAGGGAGTTTCCACAGTGCTGCAGTGCAGATCTGAGCTAGGGAAGAAGATTTAAGGGGAGGATGAAAGCTGAACGACTCATAACCTTCTGAGGCAAGCCCAAACTGGTGCGTGGGTTATGAGGGGGATGTAGCTAAAGCTTTTTCGTGAGACCTGCAAAACTGATCTGATCACACCCTCAGTCAGTCAGTCATCTTCCCCTTTCTTAAGAAGTGTCTGTCTTTCTCAGAAGAGGCCCAGTTTCAATTATGTTCCATAGCTGAGAGGAAACTTTTGATTTGCATTCCAGAGGACACTCCAAGATCATCTGGATTCCAGACAGTGATTGATTGGGAAGTACTAGAGAGATGTGACCAAAGCTACAGAAGAAAAGTTAAATTGCAGCTGCATCTGTAGGCTGCCAGGCTTTAATAGACTATCTGAGCTGGGAGAGGTGGGAGGACTGTAGACTATAAGCTCCTCGAGACCAGGGATAGTTTTAAATAGTATTTTATTTTTCCAAAACCATGCAAAGATAGTTTTCAGCATTCACCTTTGCAAAACCTTGTGTTCCAAATTTTTCTCCCTCTCCACCCCGCCTCTTCCCTCCCCAAGACAGCAAGCAATCTGGTATAAGTTAAACATGTGCAAATCTTCTAAATATATTGCTATATTCATAATGCTGCACAAGATAAATCAGATCAAAGGGGGGGAAATGAGAAAGGAAAAAAACCCAAACAAACAAAAAAAAAGATAAAAAATATTATGCTTTGATCCACATTCAATCACCATAGTTCTCTCTCTGGATGTAGGTGGCCTTTTCCATCACAAGTTTATTAGAATTGAAACCAGGGAGAGTTAGCATTGATTTGTATTTTTTGGTTTTGTTTTGTGCCTCCTTGGGCCTTGTATAATTTCTCCCCTTTCTGGTCCTGATCTGTGATTTCATTAGTGTGGAGAACTTCTGGTGAAGAAATTTTCCTTGCTCCTGTAGATTGGCAATTCATTTGTAACTTGGAGTCCTCTGGAAGACTTGCTTAGGGACCGTTAGAGGATAAATGACTCACTTATAATTCCCAGTTATCATATGTCAGAGATAAGACTTGTACTAAGGTCTTAAATGATATTTAAGCCAGCAAGCTATTGACAAGCTTGCTAGCTCACTGGCTACCTCTCTCCTTGTATTTAAATGTTACTTAATTTGTGTTTGTTAAATTGAATTGAATATAAAATATCAATGAAGATCATTTAGTCCAAATCTTTAATTAGATTTTTTTTATGCTGGAAAACTTTATCCTTTGTAGAGTAGGTTGTTTGGATGAAGCTTATATGATCGAAATGTTGGAAGTACCTAAGCATCATAATCTAGGGCAAAATGAACACCACCTTTTTTTCTCCTTGAAGTTGAATCAGTGTGATCCTGTTGGCTTTGATCAACCTTGAAAGATCTTGACCACACCAGGGTGTGGTCCTCAATCTTGAATTTACTGTGAAGGGGGATTTTTTAATGTCAGTGATCAAGCTTGTTCTTCCTTAGGGCACTTTTCTGAGGGTAATTGGGCTGCTTTTGAAGACAAAATGTCTCGGGTTTCAAGAAGGGAGAAGTAAGTAATAAACATTTATGTAGCACCTACTATGTGCCAGGCACCATGCTAAGCACTTTGTCAATATTATCTCATTTGATACAATAATCCTGTGAGGTAGGTTGTATTATTATTCCCATTTTGCAGCTGAGGAAATTGAGATAAACAGAAGTTAAGTGACTTACCTAGAATCACACAGCTAGCAAGTGTTTGAGGTCAAATTTGAACTCTGGTTTTCCTGACTCCAGATCCAGCATTCTGTCCATTATGCCATCTGTCTAGGTGGCTCTGTTTACCCTTCAATGTTGCCTTTTGGGACATCAAGGTGTCTGACTTGGCTTTTCTCTTGGAGTTGCCTTTTTCCTTCTTTGGCTTCAGCCCTGTCTTGGAAGACCCCCACTCCCAAACCCTTCATAATACATATGAGAAAACTAAGACAAAAAGGGACCAAGTTGCAGTGGGTGCCAGGAGCATCATTTGTTTTTCAGAATGTCTCTGTAGCCCTGGATATGTGGCTTACTTACTATGCTTGACACAAGCCAAGATTCCTATTCCCAACCACATGAACATTCAAGCAGCTTGCACTTAGCAGCTTCAGTCAGACTGGGAGCTCCAACAGAGGTCACAATAATGTTCACAAGGGCAAAAAAAGAAACTTTCTGCAAGCTAAGAGCCTTCATGTGCCTTCTTAACCTGAGCTTAACCTTCTTCTGTTTCCTAAGCATCCTGATTAGCATTAAGGAGTTGATGGCCCATTTTTTGGCTGTCAGTCTTAGGGATTGAATGGCTATGGTGAAGGGATTGGAGCAGTTTCTGCTGCAGAGGGCAGAAGTTCAGTCAGGCTCATGTGCCTGAGTAGAATTATAATCACAGAATGTTAGAAATCGAAAGGACCTCAGACATCTTTTATTCTAACCTCTTCAATTCGTATACAAGAAGATAGGCCTTGAGAAGCAAAGAGATTTGTCCAAGATAAATCACAGGGACTGATTTTTTCTTTCTTTGGTATAGGGAAAGCCTGAGTGAAAAAACTCCCTCCTCTAATACAGACCATACTTTTCTATATTCTACCCTGATAATTGCCTATAGCTATCACAGTGTCAAACTCAAATAGAAATGAGCATTCTTGTGGACACATTGACTTTTTAAAAATCACATTACTATCCATGTTTCATTTTATTTTAATCTAATTTGTTAAGTTTTTTCCAATTACGTTTTTTTGGGGGGGCAACTGATATTAAGTGACTTATCCATGTCTGAATTATTGTAATTGTCTGAAGCCAGATTTGAACTCTAGCCCTTCTCACTTTGTCTGGTATTCTACCATGCCATCTGAATGCTCCCCAATTACTTGTTAATTTGATTTGATCATATTCTACAACAACTCTTGGGCCACTTTGTTGACATCGCTAGTCCAGAACATTCAAAGTTTAAGGCTTGTTGAGGGTAACCAGGCCAATATGTGACAAGTAAGGCACTTAAATCCAGATGTTCCTGAATCCACAGTCAGCACTTCCTCCACTCTTCTAAAGTTAGAAAGAACCTGGGCCTTCCATGAAAATCTGGTACTCTTTTTTTTTTGACTATACCCCTTTGGTTCTGGGAGAAATGTTTAGTTTATCTAGACCTTAAAAATATTTTCCTCATATTAATCTTGGGATTTGAATCATAGACTTTAAATATAGAAACAGGTGTTAGAGATTATCTAATTTCTTTTTTTTAAACTGCAGTATATATCGTAACTTTTGCTGAGTTAATATAGTTAATAAGTGGCTGACCCAGGATTTGAATGGAGTGCCCTCATTCTAAATATAGTAATATAATATATAATATTCTTTCCACTACTCCATAGGGTTGTCTTACTACATGCAGTGCTGACATACAAACTTTCCCTTTAGAAACATCCTTTATATATGAACAGGAGTCTTGTCACTTCTCCCCATATTGTTGTTGTTCATCCCTTTGTTTTCTAAGATCAGTGATGTCATGGAGTCAAATCTTGACTTGTGCATAAAGTAGGTTTAAATGAGGCAGAGTTGCACAAAGTCGGTCCCATTCTTGTTCCCAGAGACATCCAAGTACAGTGGCAAGACAAAAGTCAAGATGACTGGTGATGGCCTGGGATAGTGGATGAACATAGCATCTTTGGTGCTTGACCAAGCTCTAAGCACTCCACGTTGCCCGCTTAGCAGTCTTCATGGCTGGTGGACCAAATTGTTCTCATATGTCCATTCCAATGGGGGATTTGGGATGAAGGAGAGAGAGAGAGAGAGACAGAGAGAAAGACAGACAGACAGACAAATGCATATAGGGAGAGACAGACACACATAGTTAGGGCAGGATAAAGAAATTTTTCTGGCTGTTGAAATTATAAGTATACCATAGAAATAATATTAGAACAAATGTTTACGTTCCCAGGTTGGATCAAAAATAAATTTTATAGTGTACCATAAGCATTCTTATGTTTACAATAATTCATTTCTGGTCTCAGTTTCCTCATCTATAAAGCAAGAGAATTAGACTGGATAGCCTCTAATATGTCTTTCAGCTCCAAGCTGAGAATTCCATTGTAGATACTTAATATACATAATGTTATTTTCTGCTGCTGAACTTGTGTGTTAAAATGGCTTCTGTGTGTGGTAGACTGTGAACTTAACTACTTTGAATAACATTGTTTCTGTGTGACAATGTGACAAATTAACTTTTGGAATATAATCACAAGCTTGTAAGCTGAGATATCTTCCACTCCTGCTTTTGATTGTCACTCAGAGATGGTGTGAGGGTTCTGCTTCCCCAGTTCTTGGAAAATCGCAGCTCAAACATGTAAGGAGTAGCAGTAGAAGATGCTTCAAAACCAACTTGACCTAATGTGGAGCCAGTGCCACTTCTTGCCATCTGGCCAGTTCAGATCAACTCCTCATATTTCCTCTATTTTCTACACATATATATGGGAGTGTGTTTTGTCCTCTGCCAAAGGATCCCTGCTCTTCCAGAATGCTCTAGGACAACCAAAAATCAAACAGAAATGAGCAGGTTCCAATTAAGAGTGACTCTCATCATTGGGCAGTAGGACAAAATATCTCAAAACAATCATCTGGTCGATAAACATTTGTTGTTGTTTAGTCATTTTAAATCTGTCCAGTTGTTTGAGATCCCATTTAGGGTTTTTTTGGCAAAGATATTGGAGTGCCTTGCCATTTCCTTATCTAGCTCATTTTACAGATTAGGAATCTGAAACAAATAGTTTAAGTGACTTGCCATGGGTCACTCAACTAAGTATCTGAGGCCAGATTTGAACTCAGGAAGATGGGCCTTCCTGACTCCAGGCCCACTGTGTTATCTAGCTGCCTCCAAACGTTAAGGGTCTAATATGTGCCAAGTACTGTGCTAAATCATTAGGAGTACAAAAAGGAACAAAAGACAATCTAATCTCAAAGAACTAATCTAATGGAGGAAACAACAAACAAATGTGTGCAAACAAGCGATGTTTAGAAAATAGTAGAGGAGAAAGCCATTAGAATTAAGATGTATTGGAGATTTCCTGTAGAAGATGTTTTAGTTGGGACTTAGAATCCAGCAGGTGAAGATGAGGAGAAAAAGCATTCCAGGCAAGGGAGACAGCCAGAGAAAATGCTGGGGAGCCAAGTGATGGAGGGTGCTGTTCATGTAACAGCAAGGAGTCCATAGTCATTGGATCATATGGGTAATAGGTAGCTGGAGGGGTGAGGGGCGGCAGGGGAAAGAGACATAATTGGATCAGAGCTTCAAGAAAATCAACTTTGGTGTCTGAGTGGAGGATGTATTGGAGTAGGGAACTGGAGAAAGGCAGACCCATCAGTAGGTTATTACAATAGGCACTAAGTGGTGGGAACATCAGGGAGAGAAGGGGATCTATGTGAGAGAGGTTGCTAAGATGAAACTGACAGGCCTTGGCAACAGAGTGGGAACGGGGGATGAGAGATCCTGAGGAGTGAAGGATGACATCTGAGTTGTAAGCCTGAGGGAATGAAGTGATGATGTTGCCCTCTCTGGTAATGAGGAAGTTAGGAGGGAAGTGGAATTTGGAAGGAAAGAAAATGAATTTGGTTTTAGATATGTTGAGTCCATTCAAACATCTAAAGATGTCTACTGGAGAGCCAGATTGAGGCTGTGAAAGTAGATGGAAGTATGAGATTAGATATCAGCAGAGTGGTTAGAATAGGACAGGTAGATTTAAGAATTGTCAATATAGAGACGGTAATTAAATCTATGGCAGCTGACCAAAGCAGTTTTGGTAGAATGATAAGGTCCAAAGCCAGATTGTAAGGGGTTAAAAAGAGACTGAGAAGAGCGATAATGGAAGCTATTGTATGTTTCAGGTATAGATACAGTTCTGAGAACATCTAAATATAGAGCATACAATATTCCATAGTTAAACAGCTAAATGACAGAAAGGATAGAGTACTGGGGTACTCATCAGTAAGATCAATAAGATCTAAATTCAAATGTAGTCTGACACGTACTCTCACTGTATGACCACCCCCATCATTATTATCATTTTGACCTATGTCAGCAGAGATGAGTAACCAGATCATATCACTGGCATTTAAGACTTTTATGTGCTTTTATGACCATAGTGAATTACCCTGAACAACTGAAGTCCAGTTTCTTAGATGGCAAGAACCCTCAGGGCTGTGTCAGTTGGTTTGACAACTGAGCATCCCTGAGGAGGAACAGTGGTGGTTTGTTGGTAGAGGTGCTGGTAGAAGTGCTCCATTGCTTTAGTGGGGGACAGAAGGAAATACCCTGGGGGTAGACCTAGATCTGGGAAAGGGATCACTACCTTATCCCTAATAGTTACAGAAAAACTAACAAGAACCCCAGTGTCTTTTGTCTTCAGATGGCATGGAAAGTAGAGAGCTGGGACAGGAGTCAAAAAGACCCATCTTTGTAAGTTCAAACAATTGAAAAAACAACAGCTCTGTGGGTGAAAGGATGGATTTGGAGTCAAAAAACCTGAAAGGAATCTGAATTCCAATCTGTGTTACTTCACTTATTTATGTGTGTTACCATATCTCTGTGGGTCCAAATGTCCTCAACTGTAAAATGAGGGGATTGGATTAGATAGTTTTTAAAAGTACCTTTCATGTCTTGAATCTCTCATCTTGGTGACTTCTTGGAGTCATTCATGAAGGCTTTTTTCTCCCCAGAATTGCCTCACATTTTAATAAGAGAAACAATACATATAGGAGATTTTGGTTGCATTTCAGACAGAAAGTTCAATTACTTTCAATAGTCTTTCATTTATTATTTTAAAAAACTAATAATAACTTTTTATTTTCAAAATACATGCAAAGATAGTTTTTAAAATTCACACTTGCAAAATCTTGTATTCCAAAATTTTCTCCCTTCCTGTCCCTCTTCCCCTCCCCTAGATAACAAGTAATCCAATGTAGGTTAAACATGTGCAATCATGAAGACTTCTTGACCTTTGACTAAGGCGGCAGATAGCCAAAAGTAGGAAGCAAACATTCTTATTGCTTAGCATATTAAATGCAGATTTCTTAACTTGGCATTCAAAGTCCTAGAATATCTAACCTCATCCTGCCTTATCACTCCCAATAGCCTGCACACATTCTCTACACTAGTAAATCTGCTTTCCCTAGTTTCCTAAACCTAGCTAACTTCTCTCTTGCCTCCTTCTAAAAGATTACACCATTTCCTCTGCTTGGAATGTCTCTACCCCAGCTCTTGTGTTTTGTTTGTTTTGTCTTACTTTTATTCAATTATGTCCAGCTCTTTGTGACTCCATTTGAGGTTTTCTTGGCAAAGATATTGAAGTGGTTTGCTATTATCTTCTCCAGCACATTTTATAGATGAGGAAACTGAGGAAAACAGTTATTTGCCCAAGGTCACACAGTAATTGTCTCAGGCAGGATTTGAATTCGGATAAGATGAATCTTCTTGACTCCAGGCTTCTTGTTTTATCCCCTATAGCCCAATCCCTTACAATTTTTTAAAACCACAGGTCAAGTTCCAATGAATCTTTCTCCACTTCTTCAGGTCACATTGTTCTCTGTACTAGATAATCTGGCACTGGTTATTTTTAAAAGGGCATTTGCTACCTGACCTTGTTCATTTCTTTTATCAAAAAAAAAAAGAAAAAAAAAAAAAAGAAAAAGAAGAGAAAAAAAAGAAAAACCAACCCCAAAACTTCACAAGAAACAATATTAGGGGAAAAGATGTTTCAGGGAAGAGCTAGTTACATAGAGAACAGATTATAAATTGGCACTTTGTTCAATTTTGTAAGACTGCAGTGATGTTTGATTGAGAAGGTCTTAGTAATGTTCCTGAAAAAGCTGTTGGCAGCCTTATACAGGTTATGCCTGTGCTCTCTTGCTTGGTTCTCATTGTTTTATGTACACATGTTATTGCTTCAACAACTCCTTGAACTCCTTAGAGCAGCTACTATGTAGTATGAAGGACATGGCTATGTGGAGCAAGGGACCTGGGCTCCAGTGCTCCATGTGACTGGAAAATTCTTCTAGGCTCAAGTTCCGCATCCCTTAAAATAAAGGACTCAGAATTTATAGCTGGAAGAGACCTTAGATGCTATCTAATTCAGCCACTTGTTTTTTACAGATGAGAAGTTAAATGACTTTCTTAAGGTCACAAAAGCAATTAGTTCCAGGTTTGGACTTTGAAGCCATGGCTTCTGCCACCAAATCCAGTGTTCTTTCCACTATGCTAATACTTACATGAGCAGTTGGACTATATTAGGGAGGTTCATTAACCTGGGATTTGTGAACTTCTTTTTTTTTAATTTTTGATTAATTTTCAGTGAATTTTATTTTATTTTATTTTTTTGTAATCCCATGTATTTTATTTATGCATTTAAAAAATTATTCTGGGGTGAATGTGGAAGATATGGAGAACATAGGCTTTCCCAGATAGCTAAAAAGAGCCCTTGACACACAAAAAAGATTCTGGGTGCAATGATCATATGCCATCAGCCTCTAGCTACTTCTTCCTTCCCCCCAACCCCCACATCTCCACTTGCTTATAAGAAATAGTCAGCACCTTTTGCATTGGATTTCTGAAGACTTTCCCTTCTCTCCCTTGCCTTAACCCCTTGTATCTTGCTGTCCTCAAGCTGTGCTTCTTAATTTGCCATCTGTTCTGCAGCCTTAGAACACTTGGTAACACTTATGTTTTCTTTTTCATTCATTCATAGTTTTCAAGGGATTTTCCAATATAGGCATTGTACTTTTTTAGGATTCACTTTCAGGACATAACAGAAGCTGGGCATATATTCTCAGTAAATACTTGACACCTTGTTGTTGGAATTATTGCAATCTCCTGATGATGTCTGGGCCTGGAGCTAACATGGATAATGGAGACCGTTGTCTGTCTTTCTCTGTATCTCTCTGTCTCTTTTTCTGTGACCATCTCTGTCTCCAAAGTACTGTGTGCAACAGGAACAATTATTGACATCAAGTACAGCCCTATGACATGTCCTAGAATATCAAAGACTTAGAAAGCCTGGCTTGTTGGTTTCCCTGACTTAAATTTCTTTCCACCTTCCACTAAACTGTCAAATGAATCTTCTTAAGACACAAGTCTTTGTTCACTCCCCTTCACAATCTGGCTCCCTTCTACCTTTCTAGTTCTGTTATGTCTTATTCCCCTCCACCACTCCCCACACAAAGTCAAATGACACCAGCCTCCTTACTGTTTCTTGAATAAAATACTCCATCTTTGGATCCCATGCATTTGCACTCTATCTTCCATGATTCTTTCAAGTCCCAGCTCAAATGCCACCTTCTGCAAGAGGTTTTCCCATAAAGCAAGTGACTTTTTATTGATTATTTCCAATTTAACCTGTGTAGATCTTGTTTAAATAGTTTTTCTATCTTGTTTGCCCCATTAAAATGTGAACTCCTTGATAATAGGGACTATTTGTTTGTTTGTTTGTTTATGGCTTTTTCTTTGTTTGGTTTGATTTTTAACTGTCTTACTATCTGAAGGACTTAGCCCAGGGCCAAGCACATAGTAAACATTTAATAAATGTTTAATGACCAATGAATGGTAGACTGAGTACCCACATATCTTAAAGGAGCAAACATTTATTTCTTTGCACCTCTGGAGAGCAATAGATAGAAAATCCCCTTTCCGACCTGTATGTACCAAAATGTTTGTGGCAGCCCTTTTCGTAGTGACTAGAAACTGGAAATTGAATGGATGCCCATCAATTGGAGAATGGTTGGGTAAATTGTGGTATATGAATGTTATGGAATTTTATTGCTCTGTAAGAAATGACCAGCAGGATGAATACAGAGAGGCTTGGAAAGACTTACATGAACTGATGCTGACAAGTGAGCAGAACCAGGAGATCATTATACAGTTCAACAATGATACTGTATGAGGATGTATTCTGATGGAAGTGATATCTTCAACTTAGAGAAGATCTAATTCAGTTCCAGTTGATCAATGATGGATAGAATCAGCTACACCCAGAGAAGAAACACTGGGAAATGAGTGTAAACTGTTTGCACTTTTGTCTTTCTTCCCGGGTTATTTTTACCTTCTGAATCCAATTCTAACTGTGCAACAAGAAATTCGGTTCTGCACATATATATTGTATCTAGGATATACTATAACACATTTAACATGTATGGGACTGCCTGTCATCTAGGGGAGGGGGTGGAGGGAAGGAGGGGAAAATTCAGAACAAAAGTGAGTACAAGGGATAATGTTGGAAAAAATTACCCATGCATATGTACTGTCAAAAATATATATATAATTATAAAATTAATTAAAAATGAAAAAAAAAAAAAAAAAGGAAAATCCCCTTTCCTCCTACCTTTTCTAGCAGAAAAAAAACCTGGACTTAAAGTCCTTCCAAATATAGTGCTTAATCACTTTTCAGTTTTGTCTGACTCTTCATGAAGGTTTTCTTAGCAAAAATACTAGTGTGGTTTGTCATTTCCTTTTCCAGCTCATTTTACAGATAAGGAAACTGAGACAAATAGCATTAAGTGACTAGTCTAGGATCCCTCAACTAATAAGTATTTGAGGCTAGGTTTGAACTCAGTTATTTGTGAATCCAGTGCTTCATGCCTCTCACAGAAGGCAGAAACAGAAGAGTGTTTTGGGTTAGGGAGGGGGCAGATAAAATGAAACTAAACCTGGGCTCTTCTTGACTAATTGTTCAAATTGAAGATTGGGGGCAATCTTTGAGGGTAAATCTTATCTCTTTAATGAAAACAATGTCAGCCTTCTCTGACTTGGTCTAAAAACTGTTTTCTCTGATGTTGCCAGGTCTTTTGGAAATAAATGATCATTCTTCCCTCTCATTGAAAAGAACTGCTACCCTTGCCTCAGTTAAAAGTAATTACAATTATGCAGTATAACCCTGACAAGACCAATGGGAAGTATACCGTGTCCCTCGGCTGTTGAGTATCAAGGAATGAAAAATTCTTATGTGACGTTCTGGCACCAGCAGCCAGATAGATGCCCAAACTTTTTTACTATGAGGAAAGTGGGATTAAGATCGGTCCTGTTGAACTTGGGCATGTAAGCATGGCATTATCTGACAAAGGGAGCAAAGAAACAACTCCATTGTTTGAAGAGGATAACCCTTTTGGATAGTGACAAATCAGATTACCTTTGATAAGTTATAGGGAAGTTTGGGGGGGGGGGGAAGAGGGGAATATGGGAAAAAATTTCTCCACTTTCCCTTTCTTTAATCCATTATGTGCACATTGCCAGATTCTTTTCCTCAATGCACAAATCTGACTACATGCCTCCCCTGGTCAAATACTGATCCCCTGAGTAAAGTTGACCATGATGTCTGTCTATTTGTCTATTTGTCTAACTCTTATCTATCTACCTGTATGTTTGTCAGATTGGCAGATGATAAGATTCTAAGGATAGTTATATTGGGTACCAGTGTCAGAGCCCAAACAATTCTTGATAGCCTAGAACAGTAGGCCATATTGAGTAAGATGAAATTTGACAAAAATAAATATAAAGTTTTCTTTTTGTGGATGAAAAAAAATCAACCTCACAGAGGAGTGGGATGGCAATTCTTGTGACTTGGTTGTTTACAGATTTTACAGATGAGAAGACTGAGGCAAAAAGCATTAAGTGACTTGCCCAGGGTCACTCATCTAGTAAGTATTTGAGATTAGATTTAAACTCACATTTTCCTGAATCCAACTTCTTCATGAACTGTACCACCAGCTGCATTTCACAGAAGGCAGAAACAGAAGTGTTCCTGTAAGCTCAAAATAAGTCAACGGTGGGTCATGACCATCACCAGAAAGTTGATACTATATCCTAGGTATGAAGAAATGTA
Organism: Sminthopsis crassicaudata; assembly: GCF_048593235.1. Taxonomy (NCBI): domain Eukaryota; kingdom Metazoa; phylum Chordata; class Mammalia; order Dasyuromorphia; family Dasyuridae; genus Sminthopsis; species Sminthopsis crassicaudata. Next base: position 397,771,088 of record NC_133618.1, read on the forward strand.
TAAAGTACCAAATGAAGAAAGTGGTAGTTACATTGTATTCTACCTTGACTGAATCGCTTTAGAGTAACATCTTGCTCTAAACTGACCAGATTCTAGGAAGGAAGTGGAGTTTATTCAGAGGAGGAAAATCAGGATGGGAAAAGAGAGAACTGGAGACCATGTGGATCAAGGGGGTGATTTAATTTGGAAAAGTGAAGACACTAAAAGATTAAATGACACCTAATTCTTATCTCCAAATTCAGCCCAATATCTGTTGTACCACACTGACTCTTGTAAGGGACTTCCTGATAACAATTACAGCTATCCAAAAATAAAACAGGCCAGTGAATTCCTCTGCAATGAAGGTTTTTAAGTAGAGGATGGTTATAACCACTTTGGGGAAATATTATAGAGGGAATAATGCATTTCCAATTGTCTTTCAGGTATCTAAATCTGGATAAATTCAAAATATCCCAAATGGAATTGATTACCTTTCCTCCTAAACATAACCCCAGTTCTTCCTTAACTTCCCTGTTAATATCTGAGCACCACCATCCCCTCAGTCCCTCTTAGCAATTCAGTATCTCTCTACTCAAACACCCCCCTCCCCACTCTATGTCCATATTCAATTTGTTTCCAAGGTCTATTGATTTCACCTTTGCAATATCTCTCATATATGCTCCCCTTCTCTCCCCTGATATTGCTATCACCCTAGTATAGATCCTTAATCACCTAACATATGTTATTATATAAAGCTTTTGGTGACCTACCTGCCCCTCTCCAATCCACTTTCCATTCAGCCAGCAAAGATCCAATCATGTCATCCCTATACTTCAGTACCTCCTAATCACCTCCTGAATCAAAGCAATTTGAAAATTCTACAAATATTTGTTCTTGTTGTTAATTATTTTAATATTTAAAAAATAAATAAATAAAACACACAAAACCTTTCCAGGGCTCCAAACTCCTAGACATTTCCATTTAAAATCAACAAACATTTCAAGAATTTACTAAGCACCCTTTTTTTTCATTAAATTAATTTCATAAATGAAGTAATTTATTAAGTTAATTAGATTGGCCAACCTCCTTTTCTGATTAAAATTTTTTTTTTTACTAAGCACTAGGCACTGTACTGAGCTAGGGAATACAAATATATATAGAAAGCTAGAGAAGCTCTCTTGTTTTCAAGCAGCTTATAAAATTCTAATGGAGAAAGGACACTACTACATAAATGGGAATTGAAAAACAGTGGTGGTAGTGGGAGAATAAGGTAGGTGTTTGAAGAATGATAGAGAAAGTCCTGTGACAATGTTTCAAGAAAACAACAGAGAACAATGAAGACATGGTTATTGTTGTTGTTTACTGCTAAAAAATGCTAACCATCACCAGAGCCTTCAGAAACATTAATCCTTATTTATTTTATTTTATTTTATTTTTTTGCTGAGATTTGCCCAGGGTCACAGAGTTAGGAAGGGTTAAGTGTCTGCTGCACCACTTAGCTGCCCCAGTATTAATCCTTTTGATGATGGATGGTCTTGCCTCTGTGCTGATGGCTGCCAACTTAGAAGGATGCTGTTAGCTGAAGATTTGAGTGGTTATGTCAATTTCTTAAAGTAAAACAATGAAATTTGCCATTATTGATTGACTCTTTCACTTGAACACTTAGAAGCCTCTAATAAGGTTATTAATTTGTATAATTGCAATATTGTTTTGTCTCAGGAAATAAGGAGGTTTGAGGACAGGGAGACAGACTGGACAGCAGTTGGTGAAGCAGTCAAAATATACACTTAAGTTCACCATCTTATGTGGGCATGATTCATAAGTCCCCGAAGACATTAGTGACATCAGAGATCACTGGTCATAGATCAGTATTACAGCTATAGTAATAATGGCAAAGTTTAAATACCACAAAAATTACCCAAATGTGACAGACATGATGAGAGTACATGTTAGAAAAATGGTACTGACAAACTTGCTTAACCCATGTTTGCCTCAAACTTCAATTTATAAAAAGCATAACAAATGAGAAGCATAGTGACACAAAACGCAAAAAACAAACAAAAAACCTAAATGTCTATAATGGAATTTAATAGAAGTATAGCTTTTTAAAAATTCAGACAAATTCTTTGACCATCAGGTTGTACAATGCCTTTTCTCTCAAAAACACTGAGATAGGATATGAGGATTTTCTTCTAAGTGCTTTTCTCTTTAATAAATAAAAAAGTGTATAGTCCCCAAGCATAAAAAAATCTCAGGTATCCTGACAAAATATGTACTTGAATTCTTTCACAGGAAAAAGCAGTGGGCAGGATTCCCAGTATTACATTTATAGTTCCCCAAACCTACAACTTAGTCTTTTAGGTCATAGAACTTCAAGATAGGAAATGCTGGTAAATATTTAACAACCAATTCTCAGGAGGGAAAATGTATTCATGACACACTTTTAAGTTTAATCTGAATTATTAACATGTTCCTTGTCAATTTTTAAAATCTAAACAATCAACAAAACAGTATATCAAGCTCAAGTTTTGTAGCATTTTGCCAGTTTCTGAGGTATAAATGACCACCCTGAAAATAACCATTCAGCTCTCAAACTGATTATTAATTGGTTTAATTGCTCTATTGTGTCTCAGGGAATTATAGAAGTCAGAGGAAAGGGAGGCAGACTGCACAGCAGTTGGTGGAATAGTCAGAACATACACATTCATGAATTAACTTCAACATTCTATATGGGTGTGGCTCATATAACCCAAAACAATGACAATTTTAACATCAGAGATCACTGATCTTTTTTTGGTGGTGCTCAGGGTCATATTATTAGTGAGTGTTTGACTTCAGGGCTGGTGCTCTATCCACTGATCCATCTAGTTGCTGCCCAGCACATTCTTGAAAGTGGCCATAGGGATTCTCTAGTTTAACTCCAGCCTTTTACTGAAGAGGTAACTAAGACGCACAGGGAGGGAAAAGACTTTTGCAAGATTGTGGAGATAGGAAGTATTACGGATATGAAAATCTAGATCCCTTTGACTCAACTCCACTGCTTTTCCCAAAATATATTACCTATTCATTTGTCTACATTAGAATAGCTGCCAAGACTATAAGCTCTAGTTCAAGGAAGCAGGATAGATTTATGAAACACAATCTTTAGTCTGAAGTAATATTTAGGAAAAGCAATAATAGGAGAGAAAAGGTAAAATTGGAGTTGCATTCTGGAAGAGAGGAGAATCATCCAAGAGCTTTTACTGTCTTTGAAGCTAGTCACTTAGTCCTCCCTAGTCAAGCCTAGCCTGGGGTCTGAGGGTCACCTCTATATTTAAAGGGCCCTTTCTAGGGTCTGAGGGTGCTGGCTCATGGATCATAACCTGTGACAAGGTCATCTTCTCCAGATAAATAAGGGAGTCTAGAGGGGATTGGTAGTCTGAATCCTTGGACTTTGGCCTCTCCCTTATTACTGCTATTTTTTTCTTTCAGGATTGGGCATAGGGATCCTGACAAGGACAAGAAGGGGCAAATGTCATGAGGATGTATGTGTGGTTAATTATAACCAGAGTCTCCATGACTCAGAGTCCCATTCCCTCTCTTTTCTCCCCTCCCTCCCCCCTCTCCCCCGTACCCTGGGGTCTCAGCTCACAATCCACCTTCTGCCTCTGAAAAGAAATGACTTTTTCCTGGGGTTTCTCATGCTGTGTTTGGGAAATTCAAATGGTCTTTCCTTAAACTTCCTCCATTTCCTGGGCTTCCTCTGCACCCTGTCTCCATCTGCTACTGGCCCTGGCATTCTTTTGCTTAGTTCTCAGGTGGGTTAAAAAGAACTTGGAGTAAGCAGGCCTAAGGCTTTTAAAGAAGGACCAAAATGCTCTTCATGTCAAAAAGAAAATGTCTCCAACTTTGCAACCATCTCTTTCCCCCCTGGCAATCTCCTGTGACATCTCAGGCCCCCTCCTGACTTCTACGAGCTGTCCATCCATATAAAGCAGTCATCTTCTCGCCTCATAACACTCAGCATCATCTCTGCCTTCTATCTATCAATCACAGATTGACCATCAGGAAAACTCGAACCATTATGACATGTTAAAGTCTTTAATGCCCCAAAAGTGTCCCATCACCCCTGACTTCAACATGTTATAATTTAGGGTTTTTTTTTTTTAAAGAATTCTAAGTGTCAAAGCAATAAAGCCCTGTAGAGTCTTTCTTGTCTACTTATTTCATCTCATAATGGAGAAAACTCATATCCAAAGAAGGGAAAAGTTTGCTTAAGGCATCACAGCAGTGGCTGAGCTGGGATTTTTGAATTTGAAATCTAGGGCTGTCACTGCATTGGGCTATATTTCCTCTTTCAGACTGTGTAAAGTGAGAAAGAGAAGTCAGAGGATCTCCACCAATTGTGAGGAGAAAATTGTACTATTAGAGATTATGAGAATCTAGATCCAATCTGCAATGATATGGAAACCAGAAGTCATAGCCAGTTCTGTTGCTTTAACCTCTTACATAGTTATATGCCCAGATGAATTGGCCAGGAGTGTCCTTCTTAATCTTCTTGGGGAATCCTGTGGGTTAAAGTTTCAACAAATATGAGGACATAGGAAAATGACATGAATGTTCCTGAACAAAACATGGTTTAAGAACAATAGTAATGAAGAAAGTGATTTTTAAAATGTTTTGATTAAGGGTGTGGGGGTACAAGGGAAAATTGGGAATGATTAAAAGCAGCTTTGAAATTATATGGAAGAGGATGGAGTCCTCTGAGCTTGGGCTCTTAGCCCAACACTGTCTCGAATTGTCTATGGCATCAGGTAATTAATTTCCCTTTCCTGGGCCTCAGTTTCTCTACTGGAAGATGAGACTGTGTAGCAAGCAATGTTAAAAAGAATTCTAGGTTTGAAGTCAAGAGAGTCAAGAAAATAGAAGACCAGCATTCTTCCCTTATCTTTACCTCTCAAAAGTCCCTTCTTTTGTTTCTCAAATTCTGTGATTCTGGATTTGAGTAAGGAAGTCCCTAAGGAACTATTCAGCACAATGATTCTACAGGAGTTTTATTGGTGGAACAGGCTTCAAATCATTGAATCACTATAATTTGCTGGTCTGAAGCTATTTTTGAAGAGGACCAATGACATCATGGTCTTGACTCATTTATGAATTGGATTAAGTGAGACAGAGTGGCACAAAGTCATCAGCCCTTTCCTGAGTCTTCAAAGTCTTATTGTAGGACAAAAATCAAGATGACTGGTGGTAGCCTGGGATGTGGTGGATGACTTTAGCATCTTTTATGCCTGACCAAATTCTAAGCACTCCACAGCCTCTGCTTCAGCTGCCTTCATGGTCAATGGAACAAATTGTTCTCATCTGCCCATTCCAGTGGAGAAAGTCTTCACATTCTTGGAGTAGATATTCCCAATTCAAAATACTGGATTAAGAATCATACACTTGTACATTTAGAGCAGGAAGAGGTTTTTAAAAAAATTCTATTAATTGTTTTGTTATTTTCTGGTTATACATGTATATTAACTTTTAAAATACACATTTCTTTATGAATCATATTGGGAGAGAAAAATCAGAACAAAAGGATAAAACCATGATGGGGGGAACTCCAGAAAAAAGGAGTGAATGTAGTATATGTTGATTTACATTCAATCTTTATAGTGCTCTTTCTGGACACAGATGGGGTTTTCTATCTAAAGTTTATTGGAGTTACCTTAGATCACTGATCCATTCAGAAGTTGATCATCATACAATGTTGCTGTTACTCTGTACAATGTATTCCTGGTTTGAGCAGGAAGAGATTTTATGGGTCCTTTGGTCCAACTACTTCTTCATTGAGGTTTTTGAGGACCAATCTCCTCCATTTTATATTTGGAGAAACTGAGGCCCAGAGATATCATGATAGAGATCTCATGTTTACCCAAGGTAACACAGATGAGTGGCAGAGCCATTATATGGTTCCAAATCCAAATCCAGACTCTTTCTGCCAACTACATTGCCAAAATACCTGAGTTCAAATTCTGCCTCTGCTATTTTGTGCTGCACAATCTTGCACAAGTGACTTAATCTCCCCACTCTCCTTAACTATGAAATTAAGAGTTGGACAAGAGGACCTCTAAAATTCCTTGCAATTATATAATCCTATGGCCTTAGAGATAACAAGGACCCTCATAGATCATTTTGTCTCACCAATACCTGGTTAAGAATTGCCTCAGTTACATTGCTCATAAATCCAATCTTCACTTGAAGCTCTCCTAGTGAAGGGAACCTGCCCCCTCCCTATGTTGCCCTTTTCATAGGTTTTTGTTGTTGTTTTTTCATTCGTTTCAGTCATGTCCAATTTATGACTTGGCAAAGATACTGGAGGGGTTTGCCATTTCCTTCTCCAACTCATTTTACAGATGAGGAAATGGAGGCCCAGGGTCACACAGCTAGTAAATATCAAGCTGTATTTGAATTCAGGAAGATGAGTCTTCCTGACTCCAAACCCAGCATTCTGTCCACTACAGTACCACTTAGCTGTCCACATTCCATAAGTGGAATAGTACATCTAGGACTAGAAGGATCCCAGTCTAGTACAATATTTTCATTTCAAGATGATGAAAATGAGGTCCAAGATGTTAAATGGCATAGTTAAAAAACGATAGGATTTGAACTCAGGATCTCTGACTCAGAGCCAATGTTTTGTCATGATATTTCATTTTTTTAAAGTATTTTATTTTTCCGAATACATGCAAAGATAGTTTTCAACATTCACCTTTGCAAAACCTGTGTTTTATTTTTCCCCCCTTTCCCCTTTCCTTCCTCTCCAAGATAGTAAGCAATCTGATATAGGTTAAACGTGCACACATGATATTTCCTTTGAAGGGAAATTAATGATTTTTTTTTTTTCATTTTGTTAAGGCCTTTCTCCTATTGAGATTGTAAAGTTAGTCACAGGTAACTAGAATAACTTGAATTTATATGGTACTTTACAAATATTATCTTATTTGATCCTCAGAACAACTCTGGGTATTATAATCTCATTTTACAATTGAAAAAACTGAGGCAGAGATTAAATGACTTGCCAAGGATCATGCAGTTCTCTGAGGCCATATTTAAACCCAAGGTTTTCTGGACTAATATTCTGTTTCCTAAGTCACCTAACTAGCCAATAGAAGCTGACTCTTCCTTTTTATTGATCCTAGTAACAGCCCCCCAGACAAGACAGGTTGTTCATTGCCTCTCAAGGTCATTGTCAAGAAATATCCCTTGCTTTGCAGGGCTAAGCCAGCAGTACTTAATAACCCCCTTCTCTCTGCCAGGTGTAGTGCTAGGTGCTGAGGATTTATCTAAAGCTTGAAACTGACTCTGCTCTCAAAGAGCTTGCTCTGTCAGAGGAGACAGCACAAACGTGAATAAATATATATGCAGTTAATACAAGGTTGTTGTTTGCTCTTCCTTTCCAAAGAGGACCAGTGACATCATAGGACGATGTCTTGACTTGCTCATGAATTAGATTTAAGTGAGTCAGAGTTGTGCAAAGTCATTTGGAAGAAGGTGAGGCTCCCTAGATTAGTTAAGTAGGAGGTGATAAGGGAGAGTTGTTGGGGAGATCAGTAATGTCTTTATCTAGAGAGAATGCTACTGTGTAACTCTTCAATTCAGAAGTCTTGAAAAGCATCTTCTCACATCTACCTGAAGGGCTGGTTGGTAATCAGGTTATTATTCCTTTTTGCCATATAAGACCACCTGGGTTTAAGAGTTTAAATAATTTTGCCTGAAGTCTCCAAGCTGAGATTTGGACTCGATCTTCTGATTTCAATCCTAATAGGCAGGTGTTCTTACATGGTGCACAGCTGGGGCTGCTGGGCTTCCTGAGCCCAGCAGGACCCATACTGCTTCCTTTCCTGACTCAGAAATCTCCCTGTAGGGACCTTGCTGGAGGACTCCAACTTCGAGCCTCTCCCTATAAATATTGCAGCAGCTGGACAAAAGACTGCAGCTTGACAACATGCTTGCCTCTCTCCAGCAGGACACTTTTTCAAATGCTGAGCCAGGGGACTCTTTGCAATGCCTGCTTCATGGGGTGATGACCTTCAATCCTGGAGTGTGGTCCCTGCTATCTGTCTGTGTAGTTATTTATAACAATGTAACTCAACACTGTATACCCCAAACTTCGCTTCTGTGTCCTGGCCTCCCTCCACTGCCTCTGCATTACTCTCCAAGAAGTTGGTCCATCTGTGCATGCGACCTCTGGAGAAATGACTGAGTTTAGATTAATTAGATGACCATGAATGCAACCCCAACATTCTTTGATGGCCTAACTATTTGGTTTTTTATTCTTTATTTCTTTTGAGGCAAATAGAGATTAAGTAATATGCCTAGGGTCACACAGTTAGTATCTGAGATTAGATTTGAACTCAGATTGTTCTGACTCTAGAACCAGTGCTCTACCAACGTACCATCCTAGTTGCCCCTAGTCAGACCCTGTTTGGAACACTATAGCCAGCTATGGGTGCCACATTTCAGAAAAAGGACATGCACAAGCGGAATATGTCCAGAGAGAGACATGACAAGATGGAGAAGGAATGTGAAACTATTCCATGTGAGGACCTGCTGAAAGATTTAGTAATGTTTAGCTAGGAGAAGAGAAAAATGTTAGGAAGGATGGAGAAGAATGATCATGGTCATCAAAGAATAAAGGTCTCACTTGGGAAAGGTGTACTAGACTTTTTCTAGTGTCTGCAGAAGGCAAGTCTAGGACTAAAAAAGGAAAGTCTCATAGAGGTAAATTTCAGTTCACATATGAAAAAAACAGTGGACTGCCTCAATAGATAGCATGCTTCCAATCCCCAGTGGTGTTCAAGCAGCAGCTTTATGACCATTTGCTAGGAGAGCCATTTGCTATAAAAAGAGAGGTTTACTGCCCCCAGGAAGCAAGCAGCTTAACCACTAAGATGCCCTACAATTTTGAAACTAAGAGCTAAATATAAATCACTCTAGCAATGCAATGCTTAATACAGTGACCTTCTGTACCTTATAGAATCATAGGTTTTAGAACTGGAAGGACCCTAAAGATCATTTTTATGAGGGGTTCTTTATATATATTTTTTTTGGCATGGTGTACCCCTTTGACAGACCAGTGAGTTCTAGTGGACCTCTTTTCAGAATAATGTTGGTAAATACAAAGGAAGCCAAATATATTGAAATACTTTATACCAAAATATGATTTTTAAAAGCTGTGTTCATAGATTCCAGGCTCAGAACCCCAATTTCAGTTTTACAGATGAGGAAAGTAATCCCCAAAGAGTTTCAGTGACTTGTTTGAGGTTACATAGCAGTAAAATTAAATAGGACCCAAGTCCAGACTCTTTATTTTATAATCCACTAGTTGTTCAACCATACCTCTTTGTTCAATACGATTGACAGAAACCCTAGTAAGAAGGGATCTCAAGGTAATGCAGTCATCCTGTGGACAAAGCCTGAAGCCTGCCTATAAAATCAGTCATTAAGTGGTCATTTAGCCTCCAAGTGATCCAAAAAACCTGAGAAAAGACTTCAGAGATCCAGTACATGGAACCCCTTTTATCTGATCAGATTGTCACCTAGCTTTTGCTTAAAGACCTTCAGACATCAGGTGCTCAGTGTAGCTCTTACAGCAGTTGGATGTTTTTCCTTGGTATTGCCAAATGTGCCCTGCTGTGTGACTCTGGTCCATTGTTTCTGGTTCTGTCCTCTGGGGCCAGGGAAAACAAGAGTGATCCCTAGTCCACGTGTTAATGTTTCAAATATCGGAAGATGATTATCCTGACTCTGCTAAGTGCCCTCCAGGGTAAACATCGAATGTTCCAGTTGAATCCCTTCATTCTGGCTCTGCTTTTCTCTAAAATTCCTTTAGCTCCAAATAGTTTCTGGCTATCTAAGCTCTTAAAACTCAAAATTCTTTTTCATTCATATAGATAAGTTTGTTTGTTTTTTTATTCAGTCATAATTTGTCATCAGACTAAGACCATAATCTACTTGAAGGAACATAGACTATTTGTCCAAATATAAATCCTCCTCCCTCTCTACCTTTCAGGGGTTTTAAAGAAGCCAAAAATTTATTTTTTGGGGTGGCAGGTTGGATGGGAAACTAGATGGTGCCATGGATAGAGTGTTGGTCCTAGAGTCAGGAGGACTTGAGTTCAAAACCAGCCTCAGACACTGGGCAAGTCACTTAATTCCAATTGCCTTGCGCCGCCGCCCCCCCCCCCCCCCCAATTGATTTGAGATATAAGTCTTCTTATACGTGGTCCGTCTCTATTTATTGCTACTTTTCTTTCTCTTGTTTTATTGATAAATGCCTTTTTATTTGTTAATCATTTCCATATGTAATCTTCCTCTAATAAACCTTCCCTTTTAACAAAGGGGAAAATTCCTTAAGCAAAACCAAACCAAATAATTAAATGAGTTAATATCTGTAAAGTTCTTAGCACACAGTAGGCCTGAAGTAAATTCTTATTCCCTTCCCTCCCTTTTCCCCTATATCAGTTACATGTGACATGTATTTACCCCATAGTCCTTCACCTCTCCAAGGAAAGAAGCAGGTATAATTCCTCATCAATTCTCACTAGGTTGGTCATTATGATTTTATGTTGTGATCGCTAATCAGCTTTATTTTATTGGGGGTTTTTTGTTTGTTTGTGTTGTTGTAGTTACTATGAATATTTCCTTTGTACTGTTTTTTCTTAGCATATTAGTTGTTATGTCTTCCCTATTTTTCTCTGAATTTCTTCTATTTATGTCACAATTAGTATGCCTGTTCTCCAGTTGATGGGTACTCACTTTTTCCTCAGTTTTTGCTACCACAGAAAGTGCTGTTATGAACAATTACCTTGATTTTGCTGTTAAGAACAATTACCTTGATTTATAGTGAGTCTCTGTTAATGTCTTTGACCTCCTTAGACTAAATGCCAGTAATGAGATGAAGTTCAGAAGTTTTCTTCTGTAAGACTGCTACTATAGAGAAGGAAGGCAGGTTAATGAATCATTTAAACATTTATTAGGTGCCTCCCATATGCCTGGAATTGTGCTAAACTAAGCCCTGGAGATAAAAAAGAATCAAAAGAGAATGTTTGCCTTCCAGGAGCTTACAATCTAATGGGGAAGTGGTGGTATTTGAAAATAACTCTGGGGACAGCTAGATGGCCCAGTGAATAGTGCGCCAGGCCTGAAGTCAAGGGGACCTGAGATCAAATGTGGCCTCAGACACTTAATACTTCCCAGCTGTGTGACTCTGGGCAAGTCACTTAACCCCAACTGCCTAAGGGAAAAACAAAAACAAACAAAAAAAACCTCTGTCATTGTCCTTATTGGTGTATAGTAGTGGGGCTGAGGCAATAGGAGGCCTGTGGCTAGAGTTCTGAGCCTGAAGTTGGGAAGGCTCATCTTCTTGAGTTCAAATCTGGCCTTAGAGATTTACTATTTGTGTGATCCTGGGTGTGTCATTTTATACCATTTGCCTCAGTTCCTCACCTGTAAAATGAGTTGGAGAAGGAAATGGCACTCCAATATATCTCTGCCAAGAAAATCCCAAATGAAGAGTCATACATGACTGAACAACAGTGGGACTGATGAATGAAGAAAGTATTTATGAAACACTTACCATGTGCCAGGCACTGTGCTAAGCTCTGGTTTCTGCAAATGGTCTCATCGTTGCACAATTTCTGGCTTTTCTAATTGCCCTGCAGCTGAACTTCCTCACATATGTTGTCTCTTCTAATTAGAAAGGTCCTTAGCATGAGAGGCCCTTAAGTAGTTAAGATGACCATGGGACTATAAGGCATAAAATAAGTCCTGGAGAATTTTAGGAATCAGTGTCAAGATGGGTGGTGGGGTCTCCATCTCAACAGAAAACCATACAGTTGTTGGCTCCCATCTCATCCAGACCGTGTGATCAGTCAAGCAGTTGGGTAAAGAAGGCAGGCAAGGGAACAGGATTCCCTGTGTCATTGTGGCTTAGCTGTTCCAGATGAGTTCTGAGACAGGCTAAGCATAGATGGGGAGGAGGGCAGATACAAGGGAGGTTGAACGCTCCCGCATCTAGCTATCAATTCTACCTCAGATAGCACCAGAGATCTGGGGGAAAGAAATGATTAACTTCCTTGACATGACTGAAAACTCTGAGACCCTAAGCACATCTCAGTTTCCCTCCACATAATCTGCTGCTGTCATACATGATTATGTCTGAGCTTTCTGCAAAAAAAAACTCTTCAGGTCAAGCTAATGTCACCTCCTGAGGCAGAGAAATCCATAGGGTGATTGACAGGTTCTGTTGGGAGCTTAAAATGGATCGTCCTTTCCCCTCTTGGAGAAGCACAAACATTGTTTTGAGGGGTCTTTCAGCGTTGGTAATTCATCAGAAAAAAGCTGCTGAATTGTGGTATGTTTTATCTCCCTTCTGAAAGCCTATTCTTGGTGCGTGACCAGACCATAATTGGTGTGAGTCACAACTCTGAAAGCTGTTCACTTGAGCTGCCCGTAGAGAAGGCCTGCCTGGTTTGTTTTCAAGCAGAGATTGACTGTACCTCCATTTGTACCTCTTGTACCCTTGGGGAACGACACTTCCACAGCCTGAAAGTTTCCATAGAATTGAAGCTCCCTCTTGCAAACACCAAAATTTCCTTTTAAACACACACACATACACACACACACACTTTGGACGAGAACATTTTTTATTTCTTTCACATACTTCTTTAGTTTCCTAAGGACAGAGTACTGAACATTAGTGCATAGATTTTTTTTGATGACTCAGTACCATCATTGTGGACATCCATTAATCATCTTGTGAGATAATAAGATGCTGGGTCTGCCATTTATCTAATTTTCATCTTTACCCACAGTATCAGGAAGTCCAGGAGTATCTTTCCTGCTTTCATTCTGTCTCCTGTTATTAACTCCAGTTCTTCCCCCATCCCTGCCAATCCTCTTATACTGATTTGCTGCTTTTAATCTGGTCTTCAGATAGGCAGTGTTGCTGTATATCATAAAACTAAATAGTGGTCTGATTATCTTATTTATCAGAACAAGAGGCAGATCATTGCCATTTCAATAAGTTAAATATCAGTATTTAGGAAATATTTTTGGCTATGTTGTATTAGTATTTATAAAGGTTACCTTGCACACAGTCCTGATGAGATAGTTTGGATTCAGATACCATGAGAAACTTAAAATATAGCTATTGGGTTTTTTTTCCCTCCCAGGCTTTCCTTTGCTCTTCCTTTTGATGCACAGACTGGAGAAGAAAGATGAACTTATCTATTTTTGAAGATTCCTTAGTAGTTTCCCAGTTTAGAATAAATTATTCTCAAAGGGGTAAAAAAAAACAACAACAAACAAACAAAAATCCCTCAGTAAATGTTCTTTTCAAATTTGCACAGAAAGATACAATAGTGAGAGGTGGATTGTCGATTCATTAGTCTCAGTTGATGCCTAGGACTCCTTTTCTCCCAAGCAAGTGCTATCATTTTCTTAAAACTGCAGCAAATGAGCCATGAACTCTTATTCAAGACAGCTAAGCAATGCAGTGTCACTGGAGTCAGGAGAACCTGAGTTTAAATTTGGCCTTATTGGTTGTGTGATCCTGAACAAATCATTTAACCTGTTTGCCTCAGCTTCCTCAATTGCAAAATGGGGATAATAATAGCTCCTGCCTCCTAGGATTGTTGTGAGGATCAAATGAGATATTTTTAGCACAATGACTGGAGCATTTGTTGTTCAGATTTGTCTGATTCTTTGTGACCCCATTTGGGATTTTCTTGGCAAAAATTCAGGAGTGATTTGCCATTTCCTTTTCCAGCTCATTTTACAGATGAGGAAAGCAAGACAAACAGGATTAAGTGAGTTATCCAGGATCACATCAAAATTAAGTGAGTGAGGCTGGATTTGAACTCAGGAAGAAAACTACTTCCTTTTCTAGGCCTGAAGTTCTATGTACTGTACCACTCAGCTGCCCATGGTTGACATATAGAAACTGCTTTATAAATACTTATTCCACATCTTCCCTGTCCTGCTGCCTGTAGAACCTTTCCTGGGCCAAATGAGTAGAGGCAAACAAAAATTGGCATATTAGCCATGCCTGAAAATTGTATGTCTCCTAGCGGATAGCCTGTCATCTCTCTGCATGGGAGATGTGGGAGGTATGACTCAAGGACTTTCTAAATCATAAGTGGAGAGTGAAGCAGAACACCTTTGTGAAGGTAATGATTAGTAAAGCTGTGGGATTATGGTTGGCCACCAAGGCCAGAGCTAGCCAAAGAATGAATAAGTAGCTGAGGCAGAAACCACTTAAAACTTCTGAGCATCAGTTTTTTCATTTTTAAAATGAAGAGGTTGGGCAAGATATCTCTGAGATCCTTGGCAGCTCCAAAATCTCTGATTTCATGTTCATTTAGAAAAAGTCATATTAAAAATGTGCATGGTTAAATATCCTTACCTCCTCATCCCCACCTTGGATTGTAGCCAAAAGAAATTGCCTTTCCTTTGTCTTGGTTCTCTAATCTGCACAGCCATGGATGACAATTAGTGTTCTTTTCCCTTTCCCAGAAGCCTAGGAACCTGGACTCCCAGATGTAGCACTAAAAGGGCCATCCATGGCTATAGTATTACTCAGTTGTTTGAAGGTGGAAAGGCTAGCCAGATCAATAACTACTGGGCCCTTTTGCTTTTCCTGTCTCTGCAGTGTGGGGGCACAGGGGAGGAGTACCTCTATGAAGACTTCCAAGACCTTGATCTCTCCCAGTTGGATGCCAGTGACTTGGATTCTGCCAGCTGCTTCAGTGAGCTTCAGTGGGGTCCTGAGACAGCTGAAAATGGGTTCAGCCAGTGTGGCACCTGCGGGGAAGACTCAGAACTTTTCCAGGTATGTCCTTTCCTGTACTCATTCTGGACAGAGATATCCCTTGCTTAATGGAATTCATCACCTGGTAAAGAAGGTAAGACATATCCATGCAATATCAATTCATAAATTTTCCATGAAGTCCTGATAAAAAAATGAAAACAATTTATTCCCCAAAATCTTTCATTATAATCAAGTTATATTTATACTAGGGATACAAGGATGGCGCAATAATAGAATATTATAATTAGAATATAAAAATAATAGTTATATATTTATATAGTATATAACGATATATGTATATAATAGAAATATAGAATAGAATATTGGAAAAATAGTTAACATAATCATATCCAAACCACAACATTATCTAAATGCATACAGAAAAAGCCCCTGACAAAGAACAATTAACTCATTTAAGTACAAAGATATTTTTTCCTTAAATTTAACATTATATATAATGATAAAATACTAGAAGCCTTCTCAAGAAATATAGGAGTAAAGCAAAAATATAGTCTTTCCCTCTTTTCATTTGACCTACTTCTAGAAATGTTAGCAATAAAACAAGAAAAAGAAATTAAAGGCATAAATATAGACAGAGAGGAGACAAAAACTATCCCTATTTAAAGATGACATACTTTACTTAGAAAATCTTAGGGAATCAGAAAAGAAACAAATTAAGACTATAGCTTTGATAAAGTTACAGAGTACAAAATTAGCCCCAAAAATAAATAGCATTTTTGGAAAATAAGAGCAAAATCCAGGAGGAGTAAAAGAAAAGGAAGTCCCATTTAAAATAGCTATGAAATCCATACAATGTCTGGATATCAATCTATAGATGAACCTATAAAACATTCCTTAAGAAAACAAAAGACAACTTAAAAACATTCAGTGGTCATGTCTGGGCCATGCTACTAAAATAAAAATGGCATTAATTTTGAAATTTTAATTAATTTGCAGATTTTAGTGTTATACCAATCAAACCACCAAATGGACAATATAAAATTAGATAAGATGGGGAAGGGAAAGGAATAAGCATTTATATAGTGTCTGCTACTTGCCAGGCACTATGTTAGCACTTTACATTTATCTCCTTTAATTCTCACAACAATTTTGGAAAGTAGGTACTTTTTATTACCCTAATTTGACAGTTGAGAAAACTGGGTCAATGAAAGATTAAGTGCCCATGGTCCATTATTTAGAAAGTATCTAAGGCTAGGATTGAACTTAGATTTATCCTGACTCCAGACCCAGCACTTCTATTTGTCCTAACATAATATATGATATCGTAAAATGATAACATAATAAATTAATAATAAAACTAATTTGGAGGAACAAAAGATTTAGAATATCAAGGAAAGCCATGGTAAAAATATAAGAATAAAAGGAGAATAGTATTTCTTTGCATTATAAATAAATAATTAACAAAAATATTTGTTACTGGTTGAAATTTTTTTTTAAAGGGTTAATGAAAGAAAAGGCAAGGAAAAAAATAACTCAAGCCAATGTTCAATAAACTTAAAAACATAAATTACCTAGAAAAGGATTCCCAATTTAATAAGAACTGCTTAGGAATCTGGCAGAAAGAAGATTTAGACAATATTTCCACACCATGTTCCACAGTAAATTAAAAATAGATATATAATCTGAAAATTGAAGATCATATCAGTAAGAAATTAGAAAGGAAACATCATATACCTTTTACAGCTGTAGGTTATGAATTATTAAACAAGCTATAGAGGCAATTACAAAAGATAATAGATACTTTTGAAATTAAAAAGCCTTTGTGTAAGCAAAATTAATACAACTAGGATAGGAAGGAAAATTGGTTAAATGAAGAAATAAAAACTTTGTATCAAGCATCTCTGATAAGCTATTCAGATATTAGCAAAAAGCTATCACTCAGTAGATAAGTGATCAAAAGATATGAATAAACAGTTCTTTAAAGAATTGTAACCCAACAGTGTTACTATTGGGCTTATATCCCAAAGATATCTTAAAGGAGAGAAAGAGACTTGTATGTGCAAGAATGTTTGTGGCAGCTCCTTTTGTAGTGGCCAGAAACTGGAAACTAAGTGGATGCCCATCAATTAGAGAATGGCTGAATAAATTGTGGTATATGAATATTATGGAATATTGTTCTGTAAGAAACGACCAGCAGGATGATTTCAGAGAGGCCTGGAGAGACTTACATGAGCAGGATCAGGAGATCATTATATACTTCAACAACAATACTATATGATGATCAAGTCTGATGGACATGGCCCTCTTCAACAATGAGATGAACCAAATAAGTTCCAATAGAGCAGTAATGAACTGAACCAGCTACACCCAGCAAAAGAACTCTGGGAGATGACTATGAACCACTACATAGAATTCCCAATACTCCTATTTTTGTCCGCCTGCATTTTGGATTTCCTTCACAGGCTAATTGTACACTATTTCAAAGTCCGATTCTTTTTGTGCAGCAAAACAACTGTTTGGGCAGGTATACATATATTGTATTTAATTTATACCTTAACATATTAAATATGTATTGGTCAACCTTCCATCTGGGGGGGAGGGAAAAATTAGAACAAAAGGTTTGGCAATTATCAATGTTGTAAAATTACCCATGCATATATCTGGTAAATAAAAAAATGTTCATAGCCATATGAAAAGAAGTTTCAAATCACTAACAAGAGGATTTAAATAAAAACATCTCTAAGGTTTCACCTTTCACCCTCTAAACTGACAAAAATGATGACTCCAAATGGTAATAGTCAATTTTGGAGGGGTTGTTGAAGAGCAGGCACACTAATACATTGTCGGTGGAGTTGTGAAGTGGTACAATACAGAATTATGCAAATAAAATAACTAAAGCATTCCTGTCCCTTAAACCAGAGACTCTATTACTGAGCTTATATCCCAAGGAAGAAAGTTCCCATATAGTCCAAAATATTTTTAACAGTAACACTTTTTAAGATAGCTGAAAAATTTAAATAGATGCTTATTTGCTATGGAATGGCTAATGTGTGGTACATGGCTTTAGTGAAATATTATTGTAGTGTAAGAAATGATGTAAGTAGTGAATACAGAGAAGCATGACAGGATTGATAAGAACTGATGCAGAGTGAAGTAAGCAGAACCAAGAAAACAATACATATAGCAATTACAACAATGTAAACAGAATGATATACCAAAAATTTAAAATCAAGAAAGATTACAATGAAGACATTTGAAAAAATTGGGCCAATCTGCCTCTTTGTAGAAGTGGTTATATATTTCAATGTATCAATCGTGTTAATTTTTTTTTTTTTCTTTCTAAAAAATACTATTTGTTTTATGAGATGGCTTTCATGAAGGGGAAGGGCAAGGTGTACTTGGGATACTATGGTATTCTAAGATAACAGAAAATATCAGTAAAAAATTTTTTTAAAAATAAACTTTAAAAAAAAAAAAAACAAGCCAAAAAATTGCAAACTATTTACAACCAAGTGAAAAAAAATACCAAGACATAAATGACAAGAGAAATGCAAATCAAGATAATCCTGAAAGTTCAAAGCACATGCAGCAAATTGGCAAAAATGAGAAAAGATGGAATTAGTTGTTGGATTATATAGGATTAGATGTTGGGAAATGGGTGATATGCATTGCAGATGGAGTTGTGAATTGGTACAACCATTTGAGAAAGAAATCTAGAATTATATAAAGAAAGTGATTTTTAAAATGTCCATACTCTTAGACTCAGGGATTCTACTGGTAGACATATATTTCAGAATATAAAGAAAGACATAAAGTCCACATATACATCAAAATATTTTAGCAGCATTTTTTGTGGTAACCATCAACTGATGGATGACCAAACAAATTGAGTGAAAATAATGCAATAATACTGTACTATAAGAAATGATAAAAATGATGAATTCAGAAAAACATGAAAAGATTTCTATCAACTGAAACAAGGCAACATTAGCCTAATGTAATTAGCAATAGAAAAAATAGAAAAGTAATGTAACCCTAAAACTGAATGATTTGGAATAATAATGATCAAGTTTGGCTCCAGAGAGGAGAAATATGAAAATGGCTCTCTTCCCATATCCTACTCTCTGCTTCTACCCCTTTTTAGTGGATCATGAGTTATATGAGATAAATGGTATCAGACTTTTAAAATACATGATGTGTAAATTTTTCTCTTTCCTTTCCTCATACTTTAATATAAGGTTTTCCTGGAGGAAGTGAGGGAAGAATATAGTGGGAAGTATAGATGACAGAATAGCTTAGGCCAAGGATCACATACTCAGTTATCAATATCATAGATACTACATTATTTCTCACCTTTATTTCTGTTCAATCATATTCATTCCCTCAACTTAATCAGATTTTCTCCAACCTCTCCAGCTTGCCCTCCTTTAAGGAGCTGTTCTCACCAATTTTGTGCTTCATTAATTTTCTTTAATTTTCAATTCCACTTAATATTTATTGAGAACTTAACTGTATACAGTGCTGGGAGAAATATCTTGATAAACAGGGCTTGATTCCTGTTCTCAAGATGCTCTGTGTCCAGTAATGGAGACAGGATATGCATGACCACAGATAAACATAATTCAGAAAAGTATAGATTCATAATAAACAGTATTTCCCCAACTCTTTCTCTCCCCATTTCTTCTCCCCTCCCCCCCTCAAGTACTGTGCCAGGAAAGATTGCTTCTGATTTGGAGGTATCAAGCAAGGCTTCTTAGAAGAGGAACACTCGGGCTAAGCCCCAAGGGACATATTAGAAAAACCCATGAAATGCAATTCTGTACTTAATAATAATAATAATAATAAGTTTGAATTTACATGGAGGCTTTTGCTTTATAAAGCATTTTCAACTTCACTATTTCCTTTGATGCCCAAAAGATAGTAATTAATTAATTAATGCTAAGGGGAAATTGAGACCCACCTGTAATTTAATGGTCTAGTTAGGATGGGAGCCCAGGTCTTGAAGCTCCCAGACTAATGCCCTTTCCTTACTGTTGTAAGCTGTCTCCTAATTTTTCCAGGGGATTTCTCTTCAGATTACTCTAAAATTCATTTTCTGCAAGCTTTAGTTTAGCCAGAAGAGGAGGTTCAGTGGAGAGGTGGGGGTGGAGCAAGAAGCCCTGCATCTCTGCATCTATTAATATCTCTCTCTCAGCTGACAAAGCCTTGGTTAATTTGCACTCAGTTTCCAGAGGGAATGAGTGGAGTAAAGGGGGGAGGGTTGTGGAAGACTCCTGCTGTGGAGGAGGAGCTCTTTCTTTTTTTGCTCTACTATTACAGGGAAGTGATTGGTGAGCAAAGTGCACATTCTGTCCAGTTGTCAGTGATGACAGTGTGAGAACAAAGGGAACTATTTCCAGGGACTGGCCAGGGAGGGAGCTGGAAGTCCCCACCTTCGCTTCTGACTGGCTTGTTAGGTTAGAAACCTGTGTGAGACTTCTGGGCCTCAGTTTCAGCATCAATAAAAGGCAAATAACAATGCCCTGGTCACCTTATTGGATTGTTGGGAGGATCTTAAGAGGTGGAAAGATACTCAGGCTAGAAGTCAGTCTAGTTTAAGCAAATAGCTTCCTAGGGGCTCACATTTTTTGGTGTGGAGATAATAAGGATTAAGAGACTTGCCCAGAGTCACATAGCTGAGGTTGTATTTGAACTCAGGTCCTCCCAACTTCCAGGTCCATGCTATCTTTATTGCTTCACTTAGCTGTCCCTCAATCTTTCTGTCCCTTTATCCCATGTCTTTTTGTAAACCTTTTAATATTCCCTGTTCAATATGAATAGAAATATGTCCTAGAATTAAAATGCATATGCATGGTCACAATAAGATATATGGATTAATTTTTCATACAGAAAACTTTTTTCAACCCTTTCCCTCTCATTAATGCCATTTTTAGAACATATCAGTAAGATAATATAATAATTTACCTTAATTCCCTCTATTTCCCTGCCACAATATTGTTGAACCCTCAATTCCTGTACTAGAGTTCTTCCAGGCCTTCTGAGTTCCTATTTCAGCTGCCATCACTGTAAATAATTGAATGCTGGTTATAGTCTTACTGAGTGACTTTGTATCTCCAGTGTTCTGTGTATAGAAAATACTTGGTGAATGTTGTTATCATTCATACTAAAGCTAGAAGGATTCTTATTACAATGTCTGGCATATAGTAAGTAATTAATAAATGTTTATTGATTCATCCCCAAACAGAACATAGGATAACAGAGCTGCAAAGGGAAGTTAAATGGTATAGTTGAGAGTCAGAAAATCTTGATTTTCTTACTAGTTTTGTGACTGAAGGCAAATAAGCTAAGCTCTCTCAGACTCAGTTTCCTTATCTGTAAAATGAGGATAATAATAGCCCCCACCCTACCAGGCTGTGACTAGAATTGAATAATATGTGATTAATGTAAAGAGTTTTATAAACTTTAAGTTAGGACCCTATACTCCAGAACTAGAAGGGGGCTTAGAAGACAAAATGTAAGATAGACAAGGCCTGTTTTTTAAGAGCTTCTGTATCTGGCATTCTATGCCATAGCCAACTTAACCTTGTCTCTTCCCCCTCAAATTTCATGAAGCCAGTTTGTTTCATCCTGTGCTCCCAGGAGCACTGAGCTGCAGGTTATTGTTATCCAAGCCAGCAGAGAAACTCACTGTGTCCTTTCCTTTTTTAGATTTGGTTACAAAAATAACAAACCCTTTGGTTCCATCTTTCCAACCCCTCCCCACTCCCTCTTTTCCCAACCCCCTCCCCCCCACTACTAGCTATTGCTTCTGTCCTTGAAATGGAGCCAGAACAGCCAAGAAACCATCACGAGATCCCTATTTCAGATAACTTCTTCAAGAAAGGACAGACAGGGTTGGATTGGATTGGATTGGATTGGGAGAAAAAGGCCATGGGGGTAGTAAGGAGGGAGGGCAGCATTCATGTGATGAAACAGTGTTTCTGCCAATTCTCTCAGGGCTGGGGAATTCAGAGCCAGAATTGAACAAGAGAAGGAGTGGGAAAGTCATCCAACAACATTTCGATCCCAAGAATGAGGGTCTTTGTGTAGAGGTGGGTGGGAGAGACAGGATGGGGCAGTATTGGTGTATTTTAATTTTTTTTAAATAGGAGGTGAGTGGGCAAAGAGAACAAGCATTTATTAAGTATCTACTATATGCCAGGTCCTGTGCTAAGTGCTTTACAAATATTATCTCATTAGGAGGCAGATACTACTATATTATTCTCATTTTATAGTTGAGGAAAAGATCTTAATTGATTTGCCTAGGATCACACAGCTAGCTAGTAAATATCTGAGGGCATATTTGAACTCAGGACTTCCTGATTCCAGGCCTAGAGCTTTATCACACATCAATGCTACTTAGAATATATTTCCTGGATACATGGGAAATGGATAAGTAATTCTAAATCAACATTTCATAGTATCATAAGATCATAGGGTTTAGTCTTGGAATGGATTTAGACATCATTAAATCAAGTTCTCATCTTTTATATAGAAAAGGGAAGTGACTCCACTAAGATCACACAGATAGAAAAATGACAGTCAAGATTTGATGTTTCTCTGTCAAGGGATCTCAGAGTCTATTCCCTTCTAAGAAAAGTAACAGATATTTTAACTTCATTCTAAGTTTTAGAATTTTGCCAATAAAACGAAATTTAGAATACCATAGCATAGTCACGATTAACTCTTGGGTGTGTGGAAAACAAGTCCTCATCCCACATCCTTTTGATTTCTTCAGCAAGAACTCCAGTACTTGATAAAGTTGGGTTGAATTGAATTCTTCTGTGAAGCAATCAAATTCAGTGACCCCAGTTTAGACATGATAAACAAGGATCCTAGCCTGTGGATTAAGATTTGGGCCAGGGTTGGTGACAGCTAGAACTCTTCAAGGTCAACAATTCCCATTAATATAGCGATTTAAACTCAGCAGAGCTCCCCCTCCCCCACAAAAAAATACTCTCTATGAGATACATAGTTATTCTCCCCATTTGATAGATGAAGAAACTGAGACTTAAGGAGAGGTAAAGTGATTTACTTTCTATTATTGTCTATAATATTTACAGACATCAATTAAGTAGCAGAATAGGGCCAAAACACAAATTTTGATATTCTAATGCAAAATCTAGTGTTTATTTCCTTGTACCATAGTTGCCTGAGTTAAATTGGAAGAATTTGCCCTGGTCAAGGGCTATGAAAAAGGGCCAAATCATGGATCCATTTTGCTGCAGCCCATTGCCTCATGGGATAGATTTCTAATAGTATTTCAGCTTAATGAGCCTTGGGTGTTATAATTAAGATGATTGGAAGAATGTAAAACTATGTATCCTTGATAGGTAGGCTGGGCTGGGCAGACTGTCTTCCCTATAGAAGTAGCACTATCATTCCATGTTCTGCTCCTCTTAGCAGTTTTGACTGTGTAATTAAAATGAGGGACTGGATTTCACTGGTCAGTCACAA